>NC_030438.2:8752500-8860000 GCF_001660625.3 Ictalurus punctatus | reverse complement strand
CTCCCTCCCAGCCACTCTCTCTATCTGTCTCTCTCGTTCTCTCTGTCTTTCTGTTTTTAAAACAGCTCCCTCAGAAGATCCAACGTGTCATAGAATAAATAATCGTCATTGTTTTTCCTGACAATATCTCGCCTTCTGTTCACACACGGGCCTCCTGGTAAATTCCCAGGAATTGGGACTACACATTCCCAGGATCCCGACTCCACCTTGGTGTTCACACTGAAACCACAGTAATGAATTATATTTGTATTTGTAAGTCTTTATCCTGTTTGTGTCTCAGGTCACAGTCAGCAGCTGGTGGGCGAGGATCACCGATCGAGACTGACTGAGCTCGGGGGTCGCGCCGCCTCCCAGTCCAACGTCTTCCTGGACTCTATGGGTTACCGTGACAACGGCTTTGACACGTTCAGCGTGGACAGCTCAGACAGCATGGAGACCAGCATCTCCGCCTGCTCGCCTGACAACATCTCCAGGTCAGACGCTCGCAGCCACGGTCCCACTCGCTTTTCCAGCACGCTTTCGTTATTATAGTCAAAGACATTGTTGGTTCCACCGTGCAAATAAAGTTCCTCTAATGTCATTCTTTACATAAGAAAGAAACTGAAGAATCTTTTAGGATGCACGCTTTGTTGTTTCTCCTCCATCTTCCCCAGCGGATAGAGGTTTGGATTGATTTTAAAAAGGAAACACGCCACATGTCGTTATGGGCTCCTTCGTCAGAGCAGCAGAGTGCCGTGTGTGTTCATGTGTGTGAGGCCTGGAGCTGGATTAATGTAAAGCGTGTGCTGGACTCGAGAGAGTCGCGCTGCTCTTCACCTCCTCCATCACTCAACTCAACCCCGAGACCAGCGGGGCTCGGATTACACCGGGAACATTCAGAGGAAACAGATTTCGGGAATTTTTCCCCCCCTCAGTTTGAATGTAATCAAGAGCAGAGTCTCGCGCTGGTCATATGTGCAGCACTTCTTTGTGTGCTGCAGAGTTTTCTCCAGGATCTAATGTGGATATGGATTTAGTTCTGATTCAGGAACGTCGGTAAGGAAACGCTTCGTGATGATGATGATGATGATGATGGCGCTGAGAGATGAGTTTGTTACAGTTTACTACAGATGTTAGTGTTTGTTTGTTGTGGAACGAGGGGGGTTGGACGAGTAGACGGAGACGCGTGTCAGACATGTCAGTACGTGGAACCGCGGTGTTTTTTTGCGAGCTGCCGTCATGTCTGCATGCATATTGAGCTGGTTTGTGTTTGTGTGGACGTCCGTGTTAGTAACTAGCAGCGTCTCTGATTATGTACTGTTCGGATTATGTACTCCTGTAATTAGGGGTGTTTTCAGGTTCCACGCTCTCACAGCTGAGAGATCAGAACTGTACGGTGTGTCTAAGAAGCTGACCTCAGACCTGATTCACACCTGAGAAGAAATATCCCACTTATGGAATTCATGATCCAGCCAGTCATCAGGAATTTCTATTTTTTTCTTTCTGAAGGAGTTCTATTTGGTACTTTTGTTTTAATATTTAACACAGAACCTTCATCCCTTGAGGTACAAACCCAAGAACCCTTGGTGTGCTAGATGGAACCTTCTACATCTGTCATCTAAGCAATGCTTTTGTAGCTTTGGAGTGCTAAAAGGAACCTACCAGCAACATCAATTAGGGAACCTTTTGAGAAACCCAGGAACTTTTTTAGGAACCAGAGACCATTTTAAGAACCCAGGATCTTTAAATTAATCAGCACAGTAAACAGGTACAAGATCCTGTGCTCACGAAACCCCTGTCGGAAGAGTTATACTGTACATGCAAACCAATAAACCGAAGAACCCTTATAGGTTCTAGATACCTCCACATATTTAATCTCCACCTCCAGCACCATTATTGGATAGTTTGCTTCTGTTAATGCTTACGGTTCCTCTTCTCAGTCACACAAGGAACTGTGTATGCTCTTACAAGAGAAGTTCCTCAAGGGTTCATTGAACGTTTAAGGGTTCTAGCTTTGTGAAGCGGTTATATCATTCCTAAAAGGGAAACATTCTGTTGTAGGGATTTTTTTAGGCTCCTTCAGAGAAGAAACTTCTTCATCCAGTCGAATTTGAGACAAAGTTGAGGTTTGGACTTGAGGCTTGGAGGATAGAGTAAGAGTTTTGGAGGGAAAATATTTGAAGGGGGGGTTTTGGGGGAGACGGGACCACTTCGATGGGTTCCACGTGTTATATTGAGCTTTTAAAGTGGAAAGCATCGGAATCTGGGTCTGGGCTCCTAATGCATTCCAGCACAGACCCGGCTTTATTGATTCCTCCTGCGCTCTTCAAAACAATGGGTTTATTTTAAGGACGTTTATTTTTTTTTGGGGGGGGGGGGGGGGGGTCGTTGCCCTGCGTCTTCCGCGTAGTGTGTCGTGTAGAGATGTAGGGTGAGAAGTTTGCAGGAACCGTGCAGAAACTCACGGATGTTTTTCGTTTGTTGTGTGCAGCGCCAGCACCTCCAATGTGGCCAAGATCGAGGAGATGGAGCGGCTGCTGAGGGAGGCTCAGGCTGAGAAACACCGACTCCTGGAGCACAGGGTGAGCACCGTTTTCTGAATTCTCCAAATCCATCACCACCCACCAATCTGTCCGCTCTGTCTCAGAGCCTCAAATCTGTCTGTAGAATGAGTTCCTCTTTAACTGTGAGCGTGTTGAAGGTTAAAAGTCCAAACCTCGGAAACCAGATGTTCTCCCTGTAGTTACAGCAGCGCTGATGAAGCTAAATCTAGGGTTTCACGATAAAAGCCGTCAGCCGTGTGCATGCAAAGCTATGACAATAACATGTCAATTTAAATAGTTTTGGTTTATACGACCGATTTATATGAACTGTTACAACTGAAATGTTGTTACTTGCCAGGATTTCGGATTTGAATACATTCGAATATTAATGAGTGTGTAATGTTAGTTTGTATCGCGTAAAGCATCGTGAAAATTTCTTTCTTTTTATCGTAAACATTTAGATTTCTTTTTTTATTATTTACCCAAAGTAATGTTTTATTCTTGCTGACATTTAGCTCCATTTTACATTAAAAAAAATCCACCATCTTAAATCATAAATATCTTTCTATTTACTATACACATTCACTACATAACAGCATTTTAGAGACTACGTAGCGCACTGTTAGACCGATAGAACACAATCTGTTGGGTTCAGATCGTAAAACGATTGCGAAAACGTTTGTGAATCCAAAATAAATTCATAAATTAAGATATTCCATAAGAACAAAGTCATGGAAAGGAGGAACAGTTAGTGTGTGTCTGTGGGCACCAACGCTGGATGATTCAGCTAAACTAATCACCGTTTAGTTGCCGGTCTGTGGCCTTTTATGGTGTTTTGTGGGTGTGGCTAAGTTGAGAACTGCGAACACGCTTGGTAATTTATGGCCATTTATCAACATACGCACTCAAGCATGAAGAATATCAGGGAAATGTTTGGAAACCTGTTGGGAATTTTTACATTCAGTTTCGGGAAAACATTAACACTCAACTAAAATAAATGTTTTTTTTACGTGTTCAGGAGCGAGAGATGGAGGTGCGGCGTCAGGCTCTGGAGGAGGAGCGCAGGAGGAGGGAAGATCTGGAGAAACGACTGCAGGAGGAAACGAGTCGACGACAGAAACTCATCGAGAGGGAGGTGAAGCTGCGAGAGAAACAGAGAGCTCAGGTAAGAGAGAGCGAGAGAGAGAGAGAGTAGTGATCCGTATTCTACACACTGTACATTCTTTTTACTTCTGTATAAAATGTAATAATGGGCGGGGCTACACATGAGCTCAAGTTGTGATGTCACAAAAACAGTCTTCATTGCTTTGGACCAATCACAGCTGATATGTAAATGATTAGAGGATGACATTGTGGTAAGCAGAGACCTTTAACTACAGAATCTGCATTTAAACCTAACGAGCTAACAGAGCTATCATTAGTGATGAACAGAACTATGGTTGGCATGGTAACATACGATTTTTCTGAGTTTAACTGAGGATGTATTGTGAATCAAATCTCTAATTTGCATATTCATGCATATTCATAGATCCGAGTGTAGAGATGTATTTTTTAGTCATTTCTCGAGCGGTGTTTGATCACACACTACCTTCTATACGCTCTTCTCCACGTTTGACCCTTGACCCCCATCTCATCACAGTCTCGTCCGCTGACCCGTTACCTGCCTGTGAGGAAGGACGACTTTGACCTGCGGGGCCACATCGAGTCAGCCGGACACAACATTGAGACTTGCTACCACATCTCCATCACGGAGAAGACGTGTCGCGGCTTCCTCATCAAGATGGGAGGAAAGATAAAGACGTGGAAGAAGCGCTGGTTCGTCTTCGACCGTAACCGCAGGACGCTGTCTTACTACGCAGGTCAGAACGAGGCACACCTCGGTTAGACGTATATCCGCTTGTGATGAGTCTTGTCAAACCTGATGTCGTATTGTTGCCGTGGTAACAGATAAACACGAGGCGAAGCTGAAAGGAGTGATCTACTTCCAGGCCATAGAGGAGGTCTACTACGATCATTTAAAGAATGCACACAAGGTAGGAAAGGAAATGTCATTTCTGTCCATTTTAAAGCTTTAATAATGTTGTTTTTTTACTAATTATTTCGATTACAGTTCATGTTTCAGTCTGACGTATGAAACTGTATAATGAATACACAGTTTCAGCAGCACTAGGAGGATACTCGGTGGCTATATTGGAAGGCCGTATACGAACATTAAACAAAAACCCAGGCATTTTCTTTGGGTTTTTTTAATACACCAAATATGAGAGAGAAATATTTCCTGTGTAAAAGTTACGAGTCGCTGCTGTTAGCTTGTGGATGGATTGTTTCGCATTATAGAAATGATTATTAGCTTTATTAAGCTAGTTTTGGAAAATAACAAGAATGCTACGAATCCTCTGAAGTGGGTATTTTTAATAAAACATGGCCACCAGTTACTATTTCTTAAAGAAGCTTTGACAAATTGATGCTTTTTTATCCTTTGTTAATTTTGCATTTACGTGTAACTAGCTTAAAAGTTAAAATACCGTCAAACAGGCAACATTGAGACCGTATTTGTCATGTCCACCCTGGGCAATAACTCCCCAGACCACTAGAGGCCACCCTCATTCATTTTTTAAAATTCTTCTTTTGTTGTTTGGTCCTGTCCTTGATTGTGCACACCTGATTTGTGTTCCCAAATTAGTCATCCTATCTAAATTCCGTGTTTTCCGGCTTAGTTATAGAGTGTTGTGTGTATAATCGGTACAGCTGCTGGAATATTATACTTGCCCTGTGAGTGGTTTTTGTTTTTATGTTGAGTTTTCTTTGTCTCACATCAGTCTAGTCCCTTGTTTTAGTTTTTCTTGCTTTTGCTTCCTTTTTTTCATTGTTTATTGTTTTTAGTAGTTGATAATAAAGATTAGTGATGGAAGTTCTGATCATTTTACCGACTTGGATCTTTGAATCCCGTTCAGCAAAAGTCATTTGATTAATTTCAGCAGAATATAATTAAAATCTGTCTCTGTATCTCTCTCTCTCTGTCTCTGTCTGGAAACGAATCACTCTCTCTTAGATAACTCGTTGTTCCTGAGTCATATTAAAGATTCGTTCAAAATGAACAACTCATCACTAATAAAGACTTCTGCAATTGCATCCGATTCCCTGGGCTTTCATGACAGTGATGGTTGCTTTAAGTTAGCCGCTCTTCGCCACACCATGGTTAATCCGTCAGGGGAATGCAAATTTATGAAGCCAGTTAAAGAAATTAAGCAGGAAGAAAATGGTGAACACTGTGCCAAATATAAACCTTGTCGTACTCCGGTTGTTGGACTGAAACCCGAAGAGTCGACAAGTGACATGTAAAATCTGTAGCGAACACTATGTATCTTCAGGGTCTTAAATAAAGGTTGATCATCCGTGATGGGGCGAGGTGTCCTGCAGAAACTCGCTGACGTGGTGATATCCGAGTCGTTTACATGTAAACGTAATGATACTCAACAACGCCTCTTATACATTCTATTTTTGTGTCTCTGTGCTTACGATTTAATCGTTAAATGAGATTTTTGTAAAATTACGATCTGGGAATAATCGATATAACGCAAGTCTAGTTTTCAGATGTTTGTTTTCTGCACCACACAGTGGCAGTACTGAGTTATTTCTCCATTTATTCTCCTCAGAGCCCGAATCCGTCCTTAACCTTCAGCGTAAAGACTCATGATCGTGTGTACTACATGGTGGCTCCATCTCCCGAGGCCATGCGGATCTGGATGGACGTCATCGTCACAGGAGCCGAGGGATACACTCAGTTCATGATTTAGACCTGCGTCGTGATTTCAGCCCGTGTGTGTGTGTGTGTGTGTGTGTATGTGTGTGTGTGTGTGTGCGCGCCTTAAAGACTAAAGATTTATCGACATTCCTGTCGTTTTCGCATGGACATCATGTGACCACTGTGTCACTGTGTTATATCCTAGTGCGAACCGTGTGCAGTGTAAAGGTTTCATACAGCCGTTTTTTGTTTTTGTTTGTTTTAGTTGGTTATCTAAAGTGCCTTCAGATTTCAAATGCCATGCTTTATCCACGTCACCCCGAAATGAAGGATTCTGATTGGTTGTGACATCACACGCACATGACTGAACGTTTAAACACGGCATCATCTTCCACGTTGTGTTTCATGAGGAATTGATTACATTTTAATGTGTGTGTGTGTGTGTTGATCCTCAGGGATGCACAGGTCAACAACAACATTAAAGGTGCAGTCTGTAATTTTTAAAAGTGTCTTAAACCCTGCGATCATTTTGAAGATATGTTAGAAATATCGTTTGTGATGTCCCCACAGAATTAGCTCCGCCTACTAGGCAGAATAGATGTGTGTAGCCCCACCCCTTATCCCTAAAAAGCAACATGCAAGATGTATGCATTTAAGGAAGGAAGAGCTGTTGGTTGTTAGGGAATGAAAAGTTTGTTAATGCTTTCACTGCAATTGGAAATCACTTTTCAGACAGCAGGAGGCGCTAAAAAATTCCAGACCGCACCTTTAACGCTGTTTCTTTTAAATACCAAAGAATTCACATGAAATTACACACTGTATAGTGTGTGTACAGGTATACAGCCGGTGTGTACATCAGAGTTCAGACTATACTTTTAGTTTCGTAATCTTCACATTAACGAAAGGTGCTAAAAGACGTATACTTTCATTTTTGCTGGAGTTTTTTTTTTCTTTTTGGTAATGTTGCCAAATGCTCTGGAAATTCAGCAGTATTTTAGAACGTTGAAAACATTTTATCGTGTCAATATCCGACGTACTGAGTTTGCAGGATCTGTCATTTGGGTTAGAAACCACCTTCACTTTATAAATATACATATATGTGTGTGTGTGTATATATATATATATATATATATATATATATATATATATATATATATATATATATATATATATATATATATTAATAGTAAGGAGAATTAGTTCTATATCCCAATTGCTCTAGTACAGTGTATATTACTTTCTCTGTGTATGTTTTATATATATTTGAAATATAAAATATATTCTAAAATATTGTCTAAAGCTTTTCAAGCTCATTTTAAGGCTCACAGTTCAGCTTTTCACCTGCCTCTCCGCTGCATAAAGAAACATTTCCTAAAAATATCTGCGCTAATGGTTTCTATTAACCGTAAAAATGATTACATACTGGTGGAGAAAATGTTTAACGGAAACCATTTTCATTCAGAAAAGTCAAGAACTCTTCTCTCCTGGACAGACACATTCACACACATCACCAGCAGGGGGCAGTAAGAGTCTGAGACGCTTCAATAATGGGTGACTAATAATAATAATAATAATAATAATAATAATAATAATAGTACTCCTTGGAATGCTTTTCTCTGTTGTATATTTCACTAAAAGATTAGAATTTTCTTATTTTTTATTGTTATTTATGTTGTTACTCTGCATGCACCTGTATTTTTGCATCCAAAATAATAAAATCAGGACACAAAGACAAGCCTACAGAAGCCCGTCTGCTTATTTCTGATTATTGTAAATTCATATGATATTGATTTGATTTGATAGTTTATAATGTCTATAAATAAAACACTTGGTGTCATGCTGTTAAAGGAAAATAATCCTCTTATACCACAGCAATAACTGACATTTTTAAATATATTTAACTTGTTAAGTTACAGAGAAACTGTAAGAAGAGTCAAATCATCTGTCCTGAAGATGTCTGAGTTACAGATTTAGTCAAAGCGCTGACAGTGGAGACTCCTTCCATAAATAAGGAGTTATATAAACATCTTACGCCGTTCCTCATCCGTCTCATGAGGTGTAGAGGTGAGGAGAGGAGAGACGCGGAGAGGCGAGGCTGACTCTGACTCTGACCTCTCATCCTGTGTGGTTCTGAGGCAGTGATGGAGGAGGAGCTTCTCATGAGGAGACATGTCTCTGAGGGAACACGTGGGGATCTAGTGGTTTATGTTATGGCTGATCCCGGGGGAACTCTGACCTGCGCTTAGAGCAGCAGCGTGACGTGAAGAATTTCTGCTCTGTGAAGCGTGAATATTTCATCAGCATTTCTTTAGCTAATGGGACATTATGACACATTTTATGGGGGTTGGGCTATAAATTAGAGTCTGTCATGTTTAAACAGTAATTATTTAACAGAGCCCGTAAAGAACTGCATTGTGTGTATGTGTGTGTGTGTGTGTGTGTGTGTGTGTGTGTGTTGGGTGTTAAAGTATTTATTATATTTTAACCAAAATGAACCTTCCTGAACAAAATAAAAATTTTGAGCATTCTGTACTTTTACAATTATTCATTCGCGTTTATTGTTATTGTTGTTGTGGTGAAGCTGGTGAAGCTATAACGTTAAGTTTTCCCACAGAGGAGTTTACGCTTCTTTGCGGTTTCTCGATAACACGCACAAATGTACAAATGCATTAACACACGCACACACAAACGTGTCCTTCTTCCCACCACTTAGTGTAAATGATTTATGGAATAGAGCGCACAAGATGGACGTGGATGAAATATTGATGAAGATACAACAAACATT
The DNA here is from genome assembly GCF_001660625.3 of Ictalurus punctatus. Lineage (NCBI taxonomy): Eukaryota > Metazoa > Chordata > Actinopteri > Siluriformes > Ictaluridae > Ictalurus > Ictalurus punctatus. The sequence goes on along the minus strand of NC_030438.2, from coordinate 8,850,948 downwards.
TTAGTGTATCAGAATCGAAGTACAGGAAGTGACATCATCATTTGATGCTCTACTCATTGCACAGTATAACACAGTTATACTATATTACGGACAGAATTAGTAGCAGTAGTATATTTTTTGCTCCTTGCATGCACTCGAGGGGACGCGTACACGTGCTTCACACTTCGCACTAGACACACACCAAACCCCACCTCCACTTCTGACTGGCTGACCTACTGAGGTTGCCATGGAGATTTATGTAGTGGGACAAGCCAGTGAAAGAAGGGTGCATGTTTTCAATACCCCCCCCCCCTCCCACACACACACAAACACACATAACAGGATCTGCAACCATCTCGTTTGTCTCATTTTTCAGCGGAATCGTCCTCTCCTCCAAGCCCACACACACAGTAAGATAATAGCAGTCATTTTCCCTAATTAAAAAAATCCCGTGCACTTTCTCAGAGCCTGAAGCACTGAGCGGATGGATGTTCAGGAACTAGTTCACGTTTTCCCTCAGAGACGAGTCAGAGATCGTTTCTTTTTTCAGAAAAAGATCCGGTTGAGATTATTCCAGCTTCATTTGAGCTCTCGTCAATGGAAAATGTTCCCCTTTTAAGGGAAAATACGACACGTTCTTTAACATTGCGCGTAAAGGCGCCGTTCCACCTGAGATAAGTATAAAGCCTTATTCAGACAGGGTTAGTTTTCCGTACGGAGGTGTGTAGTGTACTGTATATTATTTCCCGTCTTTAAAACATAGCGTAATAATCCTGTGCTAAAAGACGTGTCAGGCTTTTTCTTCCGTATAGAGACGCTCCAGGGAGCCCGGGCTCTTTTCTATCTACTCTTTATTTTTTACGTTAAAAATGCAGAACAATAAAATACAGATTGACGTGTAAGAGACCCAACGTTTTTGGAGGTTTTAGGGGTTATCGCACTCCTATAAGACGTTATTTAGTCATGTGACCTACTAACGTTCGAGCATGGCCACGCCCCCTACAACAAGAGCTTATTATCATGAACAAAAATATCACAATTACTACAGATTAATGCAACATTACATTACATAATTAACTAACCCTGTCCGAACAGAGCTTAGGGATCGACTGACATTTCTGCTTTTTGGTTTCTTCAGTTCTCTCTCTCTGACTACGTTTACATGGACAGCAGTAATCTAATTATTGACCTTAATCTGAGTAAGATAATAATGTGATTAAGGTGTTTACATGAGTCGATTTTAGAATTTTCCTGTCATGTTCCTGTTTTACATGTTATAGAACATAATTAGATTAACAGCCTGCATCATTACGTCACCGCGCCACGCCGTCCGACGTCCCTCCAGAATTTCACGTATCAACATACAGTTCGTCTTCGTTATGGGACCGTATACAGTTTTGGGTGTTTTTATTTATTTTTTTTTACGAACGTTTTAAGTGCTGTTAATTATTTGAGATACATGTAATTTTTCCCCACTACAGGCTTATAGTAGGAAAGTATGCAGTTTACATGGTAGTGTCTTAATTAGAGTATGGTCTTAATCAGATTAAGAGTGGATTATTGTTGTAGATGTAAACGCAGCTTCTCTCTCTCTCTCTCTCTCAATCTCTCTCTATCTCTCTCTCTCATTCTCTCATCTCTCTCTCTCTCTCTCTCTCTCTCTCTCTCTCCATCTCTCTCTATCTCTCTCTCTCATTCTCTCATCTCTCTCTCTCTCTCTCTCTCTCTCTGTCTCTCTCTCTCTGTATGTATCCATATATATTTTGTATATTTTATTTTGTTGCTACTTGGTGAGCAGGCTCAATATTTAACCCTGTCCAAATCTCTCTCTCTCACACACACACACACACACACACACACACACACACACGCTCAGGTGAACACCAGATACAATGTTTTTTATTAAAAGCACAGCTAGACGCCGGTCCCCTGACTGCTTATTTCTGGCCTCAGTACCGATTTTCTCCAGCAGGAGCTCATTAATTGGGCCTCCCCGAGAGCCAGGCGCCGAGTGGGAGCAGCTCGTGCCCCAAGGAACCCGTCTGGCACTCAGGTGGGTTCCGAGGCTAATGAGGACTCGAGCAACAGCTTCTCACTCGCTTCTGTGTCAGCTCGTCTCAGCTGTCAGGAATAATCGTGCCACTTTATTGTCCATATGGGTCCTGAGGCACAGGCACACACACACACACACACACACACACACCCCAACATGTACTGGATACACTTCATTATTTTTAAATTATTTTATTCATCCACAGATTAAATAATAATAATAATACTAATAATAATAATAATAATAGTAATAATAACATTTATACTGAGCAGGTTGCGATGGTTTTAATAATAATATCTGGTTCTTCTTCATTTTAAAACAGCATGTCCTGATGTTTTTTATTTCTTTAATACCACCGCAAATTTCCAACACAAATTTTTTAATCCATAAAAGAACGCCACATGTTCTCTCTTTCGCCGTGTTTCTGAGAAACCGCAAAACAGCGTAAACTCCTCTGTCCTGAAGGTGTGTGAAAACTTAAAAGTTACAGCTTTACCTCTGACTTTTACACAGCGCTGACACTGGAGACTCCTTCCGTACACGTTATATAAAATAAACGCCACCTTACTTTAAGAAAAATTCACCATTACAATGATTTATTCAGATCAGTTTATGTGCCAGAGATTGTGTAGAATACGTTCTATCTGTTCCAGTCTCTGTTCACAGAAAACTAGGCCACTTCACATTAGTCACACACGTACCCACACACACACACACACTCACACACACACACAAACGGCGGTTAATGAATGACACAATTAATCTGGGTAACGCCTGGCAACCCAATTAAAAATCAAACACAGCTTTACACAACACTGAACTAACAAAGCAAGGTAGCTACAGACACACACACACACACACACACACACACACACACACACACAGAGAGAGAGAGAGAGAGAGAGGGAGGGAGAGAGGGAGGGAGAGAGACCGGTCTGGCAGGTTTTCATGGTTGAATGTTGTGGTATTACATAAGCCCTTTAAAGCTGAGAGAGAGAAAGCATGAAATGACTGCACCATTACAGTAAGGACTGTACCAAATCATCACACACACACACACACACACACAAACACACACAAACACACAAACGCACACAAACACACAAGCACGTGCAGCCACACATGCAACAAGCGCCGCCCTACATTTAAAACCCCCCATCTCATTTACATTCAGCACGCACGCACACACATACACTCTCTCTCTCTCTCTCTCTCTCTCTCTCTCCTTATTAGTGCTGTGTTCAACACCACTGAAAACTGAATTCAAGTTACAACTAAAAAACATGTTGAAAAATCCATCTTCACTTTGATCATTTGAAGAATTTCAGTAAACAATGTACGAAACCACATCACATTTCAGTTCTGGATTCTGATGCCGACGTCTTCAGGACAGAGGAGTTTACGCTTCTTCAGCGGTTTCTCTGTAACAAGACAAGCAGCGTATTATTTTCTCTCATTAAAGAAAGAGAATAAAGACAGGATGGTGAGGGAACAACCGTTTATAGCTGCTATAACGTAAGCAAGAACAGGAACCGACTCGTTTTGCGGGTGTTCTACAACATTATGCATAACTAGAAATGGATAAAAAGTAACAACAAAAAGGCTTTGTTCTTTACTAAAGGAAAAAAATGACAAAATCATCGACAAATTGCTGTGGCGTAAGAGGAATAAAACACAAATAATCAACTTCGGGGTGGTAACTGTAACTCCGCCCAGATGGGTGTGTGCGTGTGCGTGTGGTTGAACATTCACAGTCTGGAGCCACTACGAGTCAACGTTCTCACAGCATGTTTTTTATTCATAAATTAGTGAGACAGAATAAGAAAAAGAAGGAACAACAACAACAAAAAAAACAGCAGGAAAGTTTGTTATAACTAAAACAAACGCGGCTCAGTAGTGATCCTAAAAATATCAGTAGAAAAACATTCAGTATTGAAGAGAATGTTATTGTGCTAATGTTTGTTTGAAAGAAAGAAAAAATCCAGAAGGATGAGAGTCTTCAGTGTCCCTGAGGACGGCAAGACGGTCGACCTTTGACCCCTCAGGCTTGTCCTTCTCTCTTCTCTCTCCTTCATGAGCATGTAGAGCGTATGGACATTTCCTGATGACGTGCTACATTCAGATCTCCGGCGTAGTACTCGGGACCCTTTTGTTTGTTTGTTTGTTTGTTTGTTGATGTTTTTGCTTTGTTGTTTTAAAACGTCCTACATTTTTTGCAAGTGTTTTAAAAATCCCAGAATAATTAGCGTCCACAGTGAAGCTTTTCTTATAGAAAAAGAGTACGAAAGACGTCAGGAAGAGCTCAGTGTATAAAAAAAGACGTGTTTTTAGTAAGTTTTTTTTAAATTCTCAAATAAAGATTGCGTTCCCTGATGGCGACTGTTTGAGAGTTTGGTTTCCGGGTGTCCAAAATGGATATTTTCTTGTAATTCCCAGAGAGACGGTGTTTGCAGCTGTGTTTCCATGAAGTTTTACATCTTTTCGTGAAGTAGAGCCAAAGACCCTTCACTCTCATTTCAGGAAAAAGAAGAAAAGAAGAATCTCCAGAAGGATGGGTAGAGATGAAAGATTTTACTTACAAAACATTCTTAAATTCATCGCTTTTTTTAGGTAGTGAAATTGCGTGATCTGTGTTTTACGTATCCTTTCTACATACACACTAATTATATAATGTGTAATATGTGGCACGTTACAATACGTCAGTGCAGAAACAATTGAAGGTGCGACGTCCTCGGTGGACCGTGGGATCTGTTAGTTGTATCAAAATACAGTCATTTTGGTTTTTAAAACTTACATTATGATTAGTTCTACTTCCTGTTTTGTGCTACCTTCGCGTTTTTGTTGCCTGAGGACCGGACCGGGACTTTGGAGACGGGAATACGAGTGCGAGCTGGTGTGTTAGTCTTCGAGGAAGGGTCGGAAGGGTTGTTCGAGGTCGGGCTGACCGGAGAGGACAACGCCCCTTGGCTGGAAGAGTGAGAAGGCGGCTTTTGCCTGACGCTGATGGGAATCTTGGATTCTCGTGGAAGACTTGTGCTGCCCTTTATGGAACGGAAGGAAGAACACGACGGTTTCTGAGAAGGCGGAGTCATGTTCAGGTCGCCCGTCGAAGGTGTAGGTGAAATTGTGTCATCGTCATCTGAGCCGACAGTGCCAGGACTGTCGAGGTCGTAGAGGTCATAGAGCGCATCTCCTGAGCAGCTATCCCTCAGTAGGCCTTCACGCTGCAGGAAGACACTGTCCTCATCTTCTGGTCCGGGTGTCGGAGAGTCCCAGTAGCCTTCGTCACTGGGTGGGACGTCCTGGAGATCTTTATCAATGGGTGGAGGAGAAGGGCGAGTCAGCTGCTGCTGTTGTTGTTTGCCTACTCTGCTGCTTCCACTCACAGGAATCTTACTAAGCCCCAGACTTTTTACCTGAGGAGGTCGTTTATCCTGCCGAGTTGAGAGGTGAGGTAGATCTGGGGAATCCTCCCCTTTCTGAGGAAGCATGTGCCAAAGTCCTTGCATATCCGCATCATTTACACCTTCTGGACTGGCCATTTCCTCTCCACCACCCATGTAGGCCACTATCCCGCTGCCTTGCGGAGTTTTAGTCGGTGGACAGACTCGATGACGCGATGGCGTGTACGCGGACATTGCTATTAGACCAGTCACTTGTGAAGGAAGTGGAGGTTTGGCCGGAGAACATCTCTCAGCGCTTACTTGGAGCCCCCCGTTGCTGCTTCCCGTTCCACTGCTGGTGACGCTGCCTCCGTTCCCGGAGTCCTCTTCTGGTTCTGCGATGATGTCTCCGCAACCAGTTAACGAATCGAAGCTCTTGAGCGAAGTGACGTCCGTGAACATGGAGCTCAGGCGATCTTCAGAAGGTGGGTCAGCCAAGCTGTGATCCTGTGGAGGTGTCACGGAAGCGAGACGGGCCGGGCTGCCATGTTTGTCTCTGACAGGTTCCTGTGTTTGAACAGTGAGCAGAGACGGAGCTGGAGACTTCTCAGCAACCGGTTGCACCGGAGCAGATGAGCACTTCGCACGTTCCTCATTACTGTCCTGCAAAGCGGGTTTCTTCCAGGTCACAGCATTGTCTTGTAATATTTGTATCGGGGGCTCCAGCGTAAGTGTCATGCTTTCTACGTCCACATTTTTGGAACTGCAGGACAAGATCAGATCGACTCCTTTCGTTTCTTTGACGATGTCCTGGATTTCGATCGAATCGTCACGCGATGGAGGTTTACGGCGCCAGCGTATGCTGTTGAACAAGCCCTTCAGCCCACGTCCTCTTTGCCCCAGTGTTGCTGCCCTGTCACTAATACGAGAGCTATTGCGCCGCAGCAAGGAGAAGAAGCTGAAAGACTTGGTGATGGCAGTACACACAGGAGCAGCGGCGGCACTGTTCAGACGGTCACTGCTGGCTGACTCTTCTTTCCCATGGCCCTCCAACTCAGACAGTTCATCAGTCGTCGTTAAACCGTCGTGGGTTTTGCTTCTAACGAGCTCCTTGTCAGTTGCATCCCCTTTGTTCCTGATGGAGAAGATGCTCGGCATACCGCTGCCGGACCTGCGCTTGCCGAACAGTTTGAAGGCAGCTTTGTTGATCTTTCCGGATGGCTGGGGGTCGCACGGAGGCAGTTCACTGCAAGTGATCTGTATTTCCATTACGGCTGTTTCACTATTCTCTCTAACTCCTTTTATTGTCCTTTACTCTGTCACTTCGACTCTCTCTCTCTCTCTCTCTCTCTCTCTCTATCGCTCTCTCTCTTTCTCTGTGTGGTTCTGCCTCCTGCTTTCGCCTGTTGGTGTTCTTTTCTCTCGCTCTCTCTTTCTCTGGCAGCTGCTCATGACGGTCTCTATGGTAACTGGGAGGGCTAAGCAGCTTTCGTCAGCATTAGAGGCAAGTCGTGGCTCTTTTCCCTCCGCCTCCACCGTTCCCACCTCCCCCTTTTCTTCACCCTGTCAGCGTCGCAGATCCTTCTCCTCATTATTCATTTCCCTTTATATATACTGTATATATATATATATATCCATGTACAGTATATCCTCCTGTCCAACAATGAGGTTGACATGCACCGTGTTTGTCACCAAATGTAGAGGAAACATGAGATCCATGCAAACAAAAAAGAAAACAAAGAGCTTTTCTTTCATTCGTTTTAACCCATATCTGGCAATCAGTACTAGAGAAAATCCAAAAGCTTCAGCGGAGTCTAACTCGGAGCTGCTCCGGTGGCATGGAATTTGAATAAAACAAATAAGTGGAGAATTTATAGGGAAGTAGCAGAGCTTATTTAGAAAAGTCTTTTGTTGTTTTTTTCCCAGCACACACACACACACACACACACACACACACACACACACAGACTTGAAATGGCTCTCAGTATTGCCTAATGAAATTTAAATGAGATCAAGATGCTGTTCTTGTTGACGATTCGGACCTCGCCTGGACTGCTCAATCGTCTTCCATGTGCTCATCTCATCGCTTAAAGCTCAGGCCATCTGCCTTCAGCATATGGGCACAGGGTGACTTCAGTTACACTCAACTCTGGTGGAGAACTAAAATCGTGTTAGAGCTGAAAGGTTTTGGAGTTCGGTATCCATTTCTGTAACCGTTCATGATTAAGCTTCTCCATTACAGATTAAAGGAGTCACTGAAATGGACATTCCTGTGAACTCCTGCTTGATTTTTAATAATAAGTTACTTTCCAACAACCAATGAAATTGCAGTCTGCTAGCTTTATATCTTCTTTTGTGTGTGTTTCCTCTTTGTCCTACTGAGTACCTTGGCTGAACCCTTCAGCTCTTTAACCCCTTGTTGTCTTTTCACGTCCTCCTCCATCTCCCGGCTTTTAAAGACAGACTCCCATCTTCCATCTCGCTGAAACAATGGCTGCAGTTAAGAAGCCCTGAACAGAGAGGTTTCTCGCCCTGAACACCTCCTCTTTACTGTCCAAATCATCCAGGTTCATACGTTTGAAAGCATTTTGGTCTCCAGATCAGAGGGTGGCGCGGTGCAAATGACGTTTCTGTCAGCGTGGAAGGAGTGCCCTGTGCCCTTATCAATGTGTCCTTAACCCATTTCTAATACTTGTCACTAAGTCTGTTTTGAGGGGTTATCTGGGTGCAGGAACCGGAGGTAACCAGAACCACTGGTTTGTGTTATTTAATACCCAACAATCAACAAATGTTTAAAAAAAATTTTTTTAACTCCATATCCATCCTGATGAGCAGGAATTCAGTATCAAAGTCTTGCCTTATAATATTTTTCTTATGTTTATTTACGTCAGGCAATCCTGTGCAACCATAATGTTACCATAACAACCACGATGTGCTGATCTGTAACTCTAGCTATCTGTAACATTAATTCTAATAATTTGCATATCAGACCTGATTGGTCCACTTATTTTATGATGACATGATATACTAAGCTGAGTAAACTGTAGCCCCTCAACTAAATCAGTGGAATGGGATACAGAATTACTCAGAGAGACTGTTTTGAATAACTTTGCTGAAAACATCTGTGTATACACTGGGAACAAACGCTACAGGATGAAGTAACAAACGACGTATTTGAGGCCCACTCCATCTCGGCAGCAGAACATCGCCGTCTCTGTCAGAGGGCTCCATAAAGTGCTCTATAAAGGCTGAATGGAAAATCAGAATAATAGAGCAGGAGGTACCATTTGCGTGCGAGTTAATAGCACTGCTCTGTTTGTACAGTCTAAATTCTAAAGATTATTCAGTGACTCGTCCTGTCGCGCTCTCGGCTTTCAAACGACATCGATGTTCGACATAAAGCCTACTGACCAACAGACACAAAGAAGGGTGTGTAGAAGGGAGAGAATAAACGCGTAATAAATAGTACGCATGTAACAGTTACCCTCGGTTACCCTCAATTACCCTCTTTTCTGTCTAATACACACTGCTTATGTGTGTAACTGCTGAATTAAAGCTCCTACTATCTTAATATTATTTTCTTTGGAATCATATCGCAACCTGTTGCTGTTTTAAACATGATTAAAAATGTACTGATTCATTATATATACAGTGTGATGAAATGGGGAGATAAATCACAAGAGTGCACAAGAGTGATGAGTCATTCAGTGGACGAGTCGGCTGTTTGACTTGACTCTGAACGTTTAGCTGAATGTCGAGAGCAAACGGGTGTTCAGATATACCGCAGCTCGAAATGTGACACGTGACATACGTCCCCTAACTTCACTCTTTATTTGTGAAAACATTCTTTGAGAAAATGTCAACGAGTCGTTTGGCAGCAGAAAGAGTCGACGCCTGTTGTTGATCTGAATCAAATGATCTGACTCACTGCAAAGAACCAGAATTCTATACTGAGAGAGTGGGTGTACAACATAAACACAGAAAACCACCAGAAGCAAAAGATAAAACCTAGACGATGAGATGGTGTGTGTTTCTGGAGTTCTTGCCGGCACGAATTAGATGAGTTCGAGCGTGAGGAACGCTGCAGAAAAATGTCCGAAGCGTCTGAGCGGTATATAAAACAACATTAATGACTCTTACTCATGGGGACGGCGTATAAAGCCGGAATTCGCCATCGGTCTGAGGTAGCGACATTCCAGCATTCAACAGCATCAAGTCGCTCGCCAACTCACACAAACCCCGCCCACTTAAATGTATCATCTCAAATCGTTTATTTCTGTTAGAAAAAGAAATACTGTGCAAGAACACAAACATCCAAAAACACATCAGCGAACCATGTTTATTGCTCACAAGCTGCTTCTGTAAGTGCAACACATTCCCCGGGGGCGGGACTTATACACTCTAGAGAGCATTGGACGAAAACAAGACGAGTACAGGATGAGTCATCAAAAAAATTTTATTAATCAAACTATTAAACTAAACTAAGAATATATATCGAAAAACTATTTTTTGCTCCTAGTTATTCCACCGGATTGGCGAGCAGAACACAACGGACAGCCACAAAAAGCTCTGAAACACCAAATCTGATTTGTAATTATAATGCAGTGCATTGTGGGATTGAATGAGCATCTTTTACATTTGAACACCATCATCTCTGGGGGAGTGCTTTACTGTGCGACGCCTTTATCCTTAAACGAATCTAATCTACTGTGAGTTTCAGTAGGTGGCGTTGATAGATTACAGCCCAATACGCCTGCACTCCTGTAATCTGTAGATTTATGTCTTTTTAACAAGATTACACACAGACACGCAATTGTTCCTTATGCAAATCAGGTCCTAATTCCTACATAAACATTCACACAGTCACTTTTTATTTATTTCTAAGCTTCTTATTTATAGAATTCATCCTTGTTGTTTCGATGAGCTAAAAATGTCAATAAAAACGTCCTCTCTGGACGCTTAAAGTCCCCGTCAAGTGCCTTGAAACGCTCGGCGTTATTCACTGACACTGGAGACTCCTTCCGTACACGTTCCAGAGAAGCTGCATAACTGTACAAATGTCCATAAGGACAGTTTGAAGACTCTTTCTCTCACAGAGATTTGAATATGTATTTCATACTTAAGCATTTTATTTATTGACCGAGTGGAACAACTTCCCGTAGATGTTTCCATGGTGAGTGAGTTTGGATTAACAGGTTCTCTGTTAAATTTCTCAGCAGGGAAAAATATTGTAAACACACCCACACACACTACATACTCGTTTTACAGAGATTAGTTTGAAAAACCCTGGAGCTCTCCTTTAAAATTCTGCACAATGTTTTAATCTTCTCTATAATCCTATCAGAGTCTGAGACAAAAGTCTCCAGGGTTCAGGAGCGATAATCACTCCTGGGACTTTTCGGAGTAAATTCCCCATCTGTGTTCGGAGTCTACGCTCTCCTTAAAGACTTTTAACCATGTCGGGGTTGATGGTGATGGATGGGACTCGTTTGTGGTCAATACTGATGGGTCTGTGATTTATTGCAAATGTAGATGATCACCGATAAATATAACCCTGAACATTGACCTCTGTGAACTTCACTAATGATGCATGACTGTCGAGGCTCACGGTTTCATGTCGAAGGCATTGTGTGGGGTTTATGGACATCAATCTTCAGCTTTTCTCCATCGGATGGTTAGGGGGCGCTTATGCAGTATCACACAGACGGTAGTTTATTCCAGATATCTGGACTGAAAATCACAAAAATGCTGGATACAGTACATAAAAGTACTATTGTTAAAAATGTCATTATTAATATCACAAAATAATGTAATATTTGTTTTGATTTATTTATTACCAGCACTACGTTTATGTCTATGTTCTCTCTCTGGCCCCGCCCCCTTTGCACACACCCCTTAGCTTAAAAAGGGGATAGTTTTTGGTAGACACTGAAGACGTTTGGGATTGAGATCAAAAGATGAACATGAGGCGATAGATCAGAATTTCACCTTTTTTTTTCACTTCCTGATATTTACATCTAGACGCATAACAATTTAGAACACGGCACCTTTTGTTTGAACCCGCTCAATTTTTCAAAAATTGATCAAAAATATTGGAACACGTGACTGACGGGTGTTTCTTGTTACCCAGGTGTGTCCTGTTAGAGTGATTGTTTAAACAATTGATAGATCTGAATGTCTACTCTTGGTTTGAGCACTGGGTTTCAACTATGAAGACTGCATTTGGTGTTAAGAAGGATAAACCACCATGAAGACCAGACAGCTGGTTATGGGAGAAAAGCAAGCTATTTTGAAGCTGAGAAAATGAAGGACAAGCTGAAAAAGAAAGAAACAACTGGTGTACTAACAACCAGACATGGAATGGGTCGGTCAAGGAAAACGACAAGTGATGACAAACACTGTGAGAGCTGTGAAGAAAAACCCAAAAACATCAGTCAGTGACATCACCAACAACCTCCACAGGGCAAGGTGAAGGGATCACAAGAAGAGAAGATCTAAAGAGGCCATACTACAAGATGCAGACCACTCATCAGCAGTAAGAATCAGAAATCAAGTTCTGGAACCAAGATGAACCTCTACCAACGCGATGGAAAAGACCCAAAGTGTAGAGAAAGAAAGGATCTGCTCATGATCCAGAACATACAAGCTGATCTGTGAAACATGGTGGAGGTAGTGTCATGGCTTGGGCTTGCATGGCTGCTTCTGAAACATTCTCACTAATCTTTATTGATGATGGAACTCATGATGGGAGCAGCAGAATAAATTCAGAAGTTCACAGGAACATTCTGCCACCAATTTACAGAGAAATGCGTTCAAATGAATCAGGAGGAACTTCACCATGCAGCAAAACAACGATCCAAAACACACTTCCACCTCAGCACAGGACTTCATCAGGGGGAAAAGTGGAAGGTTTTAGACTGGACAAGTCAATCACCAGACCTTCATCCAACTGATCAGCATCTCACTTCCTGAAGAGGAGATTCCCAACCCCGCCCACTTAAATTTGTGTGGTGAAATTCTCATCATGATTCAGACTTAGCAAACATGATTACTCTGTGAGAAAGCAAATAAAAGAAAGATTTTAGTTGATGATTTCCATTCTCTCTTTGTTTAAACATTTTAATTTTCTTCTTTTAGTTGTATTGACATTCTTTAAAAAAAAAACTCCTCGCCTCTCATTCTGGACTATGACACACAGCTCATCTATACTGGATTTACATTAGAGAACACATCCTTCTATTTATTGAAATTTTTTTTTAATACTTGGCGGACCTCGCTGATGCCAAATATTCAGACACACGCTCATACACACACTCGCACATATGTTCTTTATCTATCTCTCATCACTGATCCTGACCAATATACACATCTCAGTCCTCCTGTGTCCCTCAGCAGGTCATTCGGGCCACGCCGAACTCCAGACTGACGACAGCCGGCTCGCTCTTGGAGCCGAACGAGCCTTGGAGCTCGGTGTAGCCGTTCTCTGAGGCGCTGCTGCCCTCTACAGTCCGTTCTCCACTACTGCTCCGTGGGACGTCGTCCTCTTCCTCCAGCGCCTCTTCTCCGTAAACCTCCTCCTCATCTTCGTTCTGCTGCGCCTCCTTTCGGCTGACCGGAGCCCCGAGGATGAGGGACCGTGGTCGAGGAGGAACACTGCGCTCGTTCTGATGGTTCAGAGGAGACGTGCTCAATCCGAACTTCTGCAGCTTCTGCAGAGAGAAAGCAGAAAAAAACTGGTAAGACGTCCATCACAGAGTCGTGAGCAAGGTCAGGAGATATCTACTCACCTCTTGCAGGCCTCGCACAGTGTTCTCCAGTTCCTTGTTGCTTTCTTTAAGCGTGAGAGTGTGTTTGAGGATCGACTGGCGTGGGTGCATGGCGCGGTCAAACTGGTGGTACATGTTTCTCCAAAACCTGAGGCATAAAAACACTTTGTGTGTTAATTTATAACTTTAAAATTTACACCTACGTTCTGCAATTTTAATAACTGCCCTTCAGTTGCGTTCATTTACACACAATCTCTTTCAGGCTGCGATAAAATCAAACTACAGCGCTAAATTAATCTATTTGCATCGACTCCGCCCTCTATTTGATACAAAATTAATCTATTTGCATCGACTCCGCCCTCTATTTGATACTAAATTAATATATTTGCATCGACTCCGCCCTCTATTTGATACTACATTAATCTATTTGCATCGACTCCGCCCTCTATTTGATACTACATTAATCTATCTGCATCAACTCCACCCTTTATTTGATACTACATTAATCTATCTGCATCGACTCTGCCCTCTATTTGATACTAAATTTATCTATTTGCATCGACTCCGCCCTCTATTTGATACAAAATTAATCTATTTGCTTCAACTCCACCCTCTATTTGATACAAAATTAATCTATTTGCATCGACTCCGCCCTCTATTTGATACAAAATTAATCTATTTGCATCGACTCCGCCCTCTATTTGATACTACTTTAATCTATTTGCAACGACTCCGCCCTCTATTTGATACTACATTAATCTATCTGCATCAACTCCACCCTCTATTTGATACTAAATTTATCTATTTGCATCGACTCCGCCCTCTATTTGATACAAAATTAATCTATTTGCTTCAACTCCACCCTCTATTTGATACTAAATTTATCTATTTGCATCGACTCCGCCCTCTATTTGATACTAAATTAATCTATTTGCTTCAACTCCACCCTCTATTTGATACTAAATTAAACTATTTGGATCAACTCTGCCTTCTATTTGATACTTTCATGTAGAAACACCCCGATTATTTTGCTCATGCGGAAGACGCGAGATCCTCTGTACAACCTTTTTTTTTCACTGAGATGTTAAGTGGCTCCAGAAGCATAATTTACATTTTTATGAAATGAAATGATGACATAAGGAGCGTACTTAAAGTTCCAGGGTTGTGTGGAAGGTTCCAGAACCGGGTATGATTCTGCGAAACTCGGGCTGTACACGGGGTTGAGGAAATTCTGCTGCTCGCTTAACAGGTGAGCCCACAAGGAGTACGTCCTCTCTTTTAACCTGCAAACACACACACACACAAACACACACACACACATACACGGTAGGTATATAATCGCCTAAAAAGCACCCTCAGTAACTTTTTTAAAAAACAACGTTGAATATGCGAGTATTCGTTGGTTTCCACACACTCACTGAAGCTCCTCTCTCTGCCGCTGGTTGTTCCCCAGGAAGTTTCCGAACTGACATGAGTGCACGTGCTCGTGGATCTGGATGAGGAACCACTCGCTGAACTGGAAGGCCTGCGGGAACTGCTCGGTCAGCTGCCACACGCTCTCCAGGAACTGCGTGAAGATGGGAGATACCTCCTTCGGGTCGCCGTCCAGCTGGTCGCACCTGAGGAGGTCACGAAAAGACATCGGTGAGACAAAGAGGAAGACCGTACGGAAGATCTCACACACTCACGTGCTTATACACCCACACACCTGTCTGCAAACTTGTGTCCGAAGGAGATCCAGTCTTTCTCGATCAGCACCTTGGAGAACAAGAGAAGAGGAAAATTTGCTGCTGAGAAGAAAAACCAGGCTGAAGATCAGAACACGGAATCTCAGCTAGCTGTTTGTTTATTTATTTATTTATTTGTTTGTTTGTTTGGTCATAAATAAATTATGAATAGTACAAAAAATTAAACCTATCACTTATACCATTGCACATAAGTGTTTTAATAGGTATAGGTCAGTGATTTTGGAGGAAGGTTAGAATGAATTGAAACATAAACCTCCAACAAATCCAGCCCCGCCCATAAGTGTTCCACACCCCAAAAACATGTCATGCTGAAGTTAGACTTCCTGAATGATTAGTGCAGGATGTTGAGCTTGATGTTAAAATGATAACGAGTGTTTTAGAGCGTGGTGGGATGTTGATGGTCCGTATCATATTGATGGTGTAATTTTATTTCCATTATAACAAAAAATAAACAAACAAACAACGGTTTACACAACTACATAATAATGAAAAAAATTCTAACAAATACATTCAGTGAACCGGTATTTAGCATAATTAAAGGTACAGTCAGTGATACAAACGAAAACATTCCCTCCAAAGCCACACCCTCTAACATGTGATGCCTTGTCCTGATTGGTTGGACGATATTCATCCATATGATGTATTTTTTCTCCTAGGTCACCTCAGAGACCAGATTTTCTCCTCTGAGCAGATATTTCATTAAATTTCTATTCAATTTGAGGAGAAACTTACAAATGACTACACACACTTCTACTTGTTCCTGACCGCACCTTTAATCTGTCGATCGGAACGCTGGTATTCTCCGCGTCCTGAACATTTCTATAGAGTAGAGTTGAGCTCGTACCATGAAGCCTTTGATGGTGCGGTAGTACGGGTCCATGAGGAGCGCGCCCAGTGAGCAGACCTGAGCCGTGCGATCCCATCCGTCTGAGCAGTGAACCAGCACACTGGCGCCCTCTACTGTCACTGCCTGCAACATACAAATCAACAATGCTGGGGTGGGTTTGAAGAGTTAAAGAAATAATAATAATAAATATCCACTGAATGTAAATATGGTCGATGTATTATTCATTAATATTTAAATGTATGTAAATATTATTCTTAATCCTGGAGTGTGTTATCTGACCTTTGTGAGGAAGATGGCAGCATCAACAATCGCTTTGATGTGACGCAACCAGCCACTGTTTTCAAGTCCTACCAGGAACTCGGTCACGGAGAGACCACGAGTACCCACCACTGAGAGTGAGAGAGAGAGAGAGAGAGAGAGAGAGAGAGAGAGAGATCAAGATAGCTGATATAAGACAGTGCAATCTTTTTTCAATTTGAAAAAAATCTCTCTTTTCTTTCTCGAGACCTTCCAGAAGTTTCTGTAGGCTGGCTCTCATCACATGGATGTTCTCAATGCCCACGAACTGGAAGCGGATGTTGGAGTAGTTGTCCTCGTTCTCGTAGCCTTTCCCCGCCGCCCGATTGGCCAGCGCGTTTAACTGAAACGCATTCAGAGTACAGCTTTAAAGACTTACTGTTGTTCTGGTTTGGGCTTTTGTTTTGGTTTTTTTAACAGTGAGAAGACCTGGTGTGAAACTTCCTTATTTTGCAGAGTCCGAATCATGAAGAACACTGAAGAACGTTCCCAATCTCATTCCGAAACTCTTTCTAGCTCCTTTATGTTTAAAAGTGTTTACCATTAAATAGTCATTTAAGAAAATCTAGAAAGAAACAAAAACCCCGATGTAGATGGTATTAGTAATCAGTATTGTAAAGTTTTGAAACTGTGAGAGAACTGTTAGATAATAAAGAAAGAAAGAAAATATATTTAAATGAATATATAATGAAACTTTATTACAATAAGAATTCTTCTCAGGCTGTATGCTGTAGAGGAAGTGGTTTTTGTTGCCTGTGTGTGTCTCTGTGTGTGTGTGTGTGTGTGTGTACCTTAGGCCTGGTGTCCATGACGTAGACGAAGCGGTTGTTGTGGTTGGCTTTGCTGATGGACTGCAGCATGTGTTCATCCTCCAGACAGCGAGCGCTGAAGCCTGAGAGAGGCTGACTGCATCGACACACTGCGGCCTGACACACACACACACACACACACACACACACACACACACACACACACACACACACGTACCAACAGTCCAACAAGTTTACCAACAGGTAGTACACAAACACATCTCTCTCTCTCTCTCTCTCTCTCTCTCTCTCACACACACACACACACACACACACACACACACACACACACACACACACAGACCTTTTGTTCTTACCTTCTTTTCCTGGTAAAAGTATGTCAGGACGGGGAAGCGGCCTTTACTCCTGAACTTGGAGCTTCCCACGATGATGGGTTTACTGGCCGTGATGGGAACGTACAGGTCTCTGGGGTACGTCTCACACACCTGCACACATACACACACCATGCAGCTTACAGTGAAGCATTATAGAACGAAAGAATAACAGACAGGAAAAAGGAAGGCAGACAGAAAAAACACACAGGCAGAAAGAAAGAAGAAAAAAGAAAATGGAAACAGAAAGAAAAGAAACAGACAGAAAGAAAGATGTCTGAATGTGTGGCCTTTACACCTTTCATATCTGTTACAGTTACAGTGATTTTAAAACGTATGAATTGGTGACTGAGGGATAAGTGCACACTCGTTATTCTGAATAAACCATCAAAATAATAATAAACCTCTCATTTCACCTTGTAGTCTCTGTTAACGTCCGTCAGCTGCCACTGGTCACATGGTACACCCATACGCTCAAACTCCGCCCCCAAGTCAATCAGCTGCCAGCCCTCCTCCCTCTGCTGCTCGTTCTGCTTTGGGTTGTAGGAGAATGCGTAGAGCTCGTCGTACGACACTACACGCATGCATGCATGCACACACACACACACAGACACACACACACACACACACATTTACATTGTTACAAAGGCAAACAGAAGTCACCAGAAGTCACCCACGCATACTCTCGCACACACTCACACATGCACATTATCGTACACGCACTCTCGCACACGCTCTCGCACACAGAGCCCCTCATTCGTCTTGACTAAAACTTCACATATGTGCAACTCCTTTGTCTTTCGCAGGAAAGCTCCTGACCTGGCCGGAGCAGGCGAAGCAGCGAGCTGTAGATGTCGTGGCAGTCTCTCTCACGTGGGATCACAAAGTGAACGACCCGGAAATTGCGGCACTGGATGAGGAGCGGGCAGCCGCTGGCGGTCAGAGAGAGTTTCTCTACAGACGCAATGTGGTGGTGAAGAATCTGCAAGAAGAATGCAAACGGCATCCGAGTCACATCAGGGGCGTGCTGTCAAAGCCTTCCACAAGCCGATAACAGAAAGCTGTGCGTTCAGTTTAAAACCATGAAAGGTCTGTATGTTTACTTATGTATGTATTTATGATGATTTATATTGCATCCCATGAAGAGGAATTTTGGCTTTCAGCATGACAACGACCTGAAGCAAACCTCCAGATCAACAAAGCAATGGCTTCACTAAAACAAGCTCAAGGTTTTAGAACGTCCCCACCCAAGTCCAGACCTAAATCCAATCAGAGATCTGTGGGGTGACCTGTAGAGGGCTGTACATTGCCTGATCATGTGATCAATTAATGGATTAACTGACTGAGGAGCTAATTCTCAACAACATCTGCCTTCTCTTTAAATATGTAATGAGGTAAATTTGCATAACATCCAAAGGACGCACAATCAGACACATGTTCCAGGAAGCCTCTCTGCATCTTTCATGAATAATTTCATTTAAATTCACAAATTTAATTAATTAATATCACTGTTTCGAAAATCAGGCTCTGGAGCTCCATTAAAAATGCACGTTTAGTTGCACGCAGTGACCCGTTTCACCTTGAATATAAAAATGTTCAGACGACACAAAATGAACCACCGAAAGAAAAATATACTTGGTTTAGATGCACAGCATGAGTGATAGGTGCAAAAATAATGGCACCTGACTAAACCCAGAGCTCAGCAGCCCAGCCTGCGTTGTGAATTTTGGGTGCCAATATTTATTAGCAGATCCCACAATGACAATACTGTAGTATAATTATTAGATAGACCTATACAATCGCACAGCTAATTATCGCATTAAAAAGGCAGGGTCAGTGCTATTGATGTGAAAGTTTCACAAATTAAAAATTCTGATTTTATCTAAAAATATTAAATGGTGTATAAAGGAGGATTTTTTTCCCTTCAAGGGGTGCAAAAATTTTTGACAAAAATAAATAAATAAATAAATAAATCTGTTACCCATATCTCCTGCCCACTGGCCGTGTTATTCTCCACAAAGAAGAGGTGTGAGGCAGTCAGGTACAGTGTTCCTGTCGTCAACTTGTTACTGAAGCGATCCAGAAGTTTCACCTGCTCCACCTGAGGACGGATGGACGGACACACACACACACACACACACACACGTTATCACTATAACTGCTTTTCCACTACACGGCTCAGTCCGGTTCGTTACCCATGATCCTCCACTTTACTTCCACCGCCACTAGTTTTAACTTCCATTTTGTTTCCTCCAAGTAAAATCTACCATTTTGTATTTTTGTCCAAGATGGCTTCCTGTTCACTGACATAATGGTGCCTTACCTAGTGTCCTACCCAGTGCCCTACCTAGTGTCCTACCCAGTGCCCTACCTAGTGTCCTACCCAGTGCCCTTGTGCACAGTGAAGAACACTCGACTGCATCCAGTGAAGCCTCCACTCAAATGTCCCTGTATTGTAGATAAGTATTAACATCCTGGTGCCCCCTCGGCATTTGGGTGAAAGTATTGGCACCCCGGGCTGCGTTTATGCCTTGAAACTGCACTCCTCTGTATATCGTTTCTTGGTTAAAAGTATTGGCACTCCCTGTGTTTGGGTGCCCTTGGCTGTATTTGAGTGATGATACTTTGCTCCTGTTTGTTTATTCCTTTATTTTTATTTATTTATTTATTTATTTATTTGGGGGGGGGGGGGGCCTAAAGGATAAAGTATTGGCACCCCAGTTGTATTAGGGTGAACGTATGCTTCTCTGTGTTTACTTTATCCCCCCCAACCCCCCCAGCTGTGTTTAGGTGCATGGCTAACTTTAAGTGAAAGTTTGCTCCTCTATCTGTGTGTATTTCTTTTTAAATTAAAGATTAAAATGTTGACACCTCTTGGCTGCATTTAGGTGTATGGGCTGCCATAGAAATTAAAGCTTGCGTTGAAATTTAAATGAGCAAGGATGCATTAAAATATTGGCATCCCCGGCTGTGTTCGGGTGTGCATGCAGTCATGAAGTGAAAGTGAAATGTCTAGCAAAGTAACAAGGACATGTTTTTTTGTCTTCTATTACCAAGAATGTTATAACTATCCTAACTTTTTTTATTCGTTACACATGGCAGGTGGCCTACGGCACAGGTTTTTCTGCACCTGGCTCTCATTTAAAGAAAAGAAAATGCTGCACCACACCCTGCCGTACTGTAAGGCAACTCCAGGTCGCACGGTGCTTATGACATTTGTGTATTTATAGATGAAAGACATGACAGGTGTGATTAAAACTACGATTTATTCCTAGCTGTGTTTCCCAGCGACTGACCTGCAGCTCAGTAACACACCAGTCTCAAATGAGTCTCAGCTGTCTGCAAATACAGCAGCTGATTAAGAGATAAAGGAGATTTTATAACATTCTGTTTGCACTTTGTTTAGTTTATACCTGCTTTACACCATGTTTCCACTACAGTATTAATCTGTTCTTCAGAACTAATCTCAAAAACACATTTTAATTTCAGTTAACTTAAGCAGGGTTGCGGCAAAGACGCAGGAAGTTTGTGACACATTTTATCCACGTTGCACAAATGTAAACACGCCCATCTCTCTAAACCAAAACCTCTCGCAATATATTACAACACACCAGGTGCATGGTCAGTAAACAACCTACACGCTAATAAAAATATTATAAAAAGGGAAAAAAAGATGCAAAATCTGTAACTGAAGCCGCCATCCCTTTACGTTTATCTCCACAAATTTGTGAAGGGTTTTTTTTCCCTGAAAAAAAATAACAAGCAGCATTTGGAAAACTGGCTCCACCTTTCATGTAGGATTTAATCATCTGTGTTTTGCAGTTTTAGCCTTTTCTCAAGGCTAAGTGGAACTTTCATATATTCTAGATTCATTACAAATAAAGTGAAATATTTTGAGCCTTTTTTTTGTTTTAATCTTGCTGATTACGGATTACAGCTCACGGAAATCAAACATCCAGTATCTCAAAATATCAGAATAAAGAATTTATAATACAGAAATATCGACCTGAGGAGACTCAAATCAGATATTAACTCTAAACACCTGCGAAGGTTTCCTGAGGCTTTAATCTCTCAGTCTGGTTCAGTACACAACTACGATCTCGGGGAAGATGAAAGTAAATGCTGCATTTCATTTGGAAATCAAGGTTCCAGAGTCTGGAGGAAGAGTAGAGAGGAACAGAATCCAAGCTGCTTGAAGTCCAGTGTGAAGGTTCCACAGTCAGTTATGATTGGAGGTGCCATGTCATCTGCTGGTGTTGGTCCACTGTGTTTTCCCAAGTCGAGAGTCGATGCAGCGTCTACCAGGAGATTTTAGATACTTCATGCTTCCATCTGCTGACGAGCTTTATGGAGATGCTGATTTCCTTCTCCAGCAGGACACGGCACCTGCTCACAGTGCCAAAACTTCTAGTGACTGGTTTGTGACCATGGTATTACTGTGCTTGATTGTCCAGCCGACTCTCCTGACCCGAACCCCATAGAGAATCCACGAGAGACACCAGACCCAACAATACAGACGAGCTGAAGGCCACTATCAAAGCAACCTGGGCTTCCAGAACACCTCAGCAGTGCCACATACTGATCACCTCCATGCCACGCCGCACTGTTGCAGCACTTCCTGCAAAAGGGTTAAAACCCTAACCGAGTATCAGCGCATAAATTAACATACTGTTCACAAGGTCGACATTTCTGTATTATAAATTCTTTATTCTAATATTTTGAGATACTGGATTGTTGATTTCCGTAAGCTGTAATCATCGAGATTAAAACAAAACAAAAATTTTTTGAGATGCACCTGTATTTACAACCTGATTTTAAGGCAGCATTCAGACAGAAATAAAGAACACAAAAAACTTGAATAAAGTTCAACCAGACAGGAAAATGTAAACATATCTTGTTATATGTTTGTTATCATGCAAATGAGTATGCTAATTTAATATACAGCATCTCGATTTGATCACAAATCGTGATAAAATGTTAGGCGATTAAGGGGGAGTATTGACATTTAAGACATCCATCCATCCATCCACACATCCATCCATCCAGAACTGAGCTGCTACCCAATCCAAAATCTAGTGGACTATGTAGGGTGTAAAATCCCTGTTTTTTTAGTCTACATGGTGAACTTTATATAGGGAGTAGAGATTGAATTGGGACGCAACCTGAATTTTCGGCCTCGGTAAAAATAATAATAATAATAATAATAATAATAATAATAATAATAATAACAGACAGAAAACTAGAGTAAGAAAAAGAAAACGGGAAAGTGATTAAAAAAAGCTCGTTTGTTGCAACAAAAAAGACATTCAAAAGACTTAAGGTTGAAGTTAAATACATTACGCAAACAGCTAAAAATAATAATATTAGCTAGCTACAGCTAGCCGCCGAGTTGAATGTTGTGAAGTGTGTGCAGTGACATTTCTGCATCATCTCTTCCAGGGAAATCATTTCAATTAAAACGATCTGACAATGAATTTATTTAATATCATAATTCATCTAATCCCAAACCGACACTGTTGTTAAAGTTCAATAAACAGCAGATTAGCGACATTTTCTCATTTAACTCATTTAACGTGTATTTTTTAGCTCGTTACCTTCGGGGTCCGTATGTGCTCCATCAGCCCACTGTGGTGGTGTTTTTATTATTATTATTATTATTAATCACGTATTAAGCGATAAAATCAGACAGAAATGATGCTGTAAACAGATAAGATTGTACATGGAAGAAAAAAAAAGCAATGAAATTTCAGCTGCCTCTCTAAAAAGCAACACCCAATGAATAATCACTGTTTCTGATGTTGCTCAACCGCTGTTATGGTGTTTTTTTAATTCCCCAACTGTATTCCGACGTAGGCTCTATGATTGGATAAAGAGTTGATCAATAAACGCATATCGTCCAATCAGAGCCGTGAATGCGTGAGCGTGTCATCGCGCAGGAGACGGGGTTTGCCAGTAAATACGGGTAGGGGAAAAAGGTACATCTTCCGGTTTGTACTTCCTACTTGGGCGGGGCTGGCACGACAAAACAATTATCTGCTGAATTGATGAGGAATTTACACGTTTTGAATTGAAAATAAAATTTGAGAGTGAGATATTTGATAACTGTTTGAGTATGTATTAACAATAAAAATGTATATTAAAAAACAAACAAAAAAACAAACAAACCAACAACAACACAAATTTAATACGAAACCGGAAATATATGTATAGATTTGTTATATCTTCCAGGACAGTAGGGGGCTTGGAATTCCAAAGGAAAGCAGCGAAGAAGCAACCGTGCGCGCGGAAACAAATTCGAGGAGCTTTTATTATTTTTAAACAAAATAATTACGCGTTATTTACACAACCTGGTCACTTCTTTTATTGTAGTGTTTAATCGTCGATGTTTGTAGTTTCACCCTTTTCTTGAAGCTTTAACAGGTCTAATTTTTTTTAGGTTTTTGGGCCTGCACGAGGACGGAGTGATGGAACGCTAGCATTGTTAGCTAGCTCTTGCTGCTTTTATACCCAGCTCGCGCCTTACGTCTGAAAAGCACACAAACATACAAACAAACAAACAAACAAACAAACAAATAATAGTCATAATAACAATAAAAATGTCGGGGTTTAATTTTGGAACAAGTACCCTGGGTTCCACTAACACCGGAGGGGGCTTTTCTTTTGGAGCAGTCGCCAGGTATGACGATCTAGAACTTTTAAGTTAGAACTGTGTAACTGCGTCTTTAAGGTCATTTAACACACCTTAAGGACTGTTTTTTAAATTTGCAGATATCATAATGTTCCTCAAGAAAAATTGTAACATGTATTTTAATGTGAAAATGACCGGATAGCTCATTAAATATGCCCTTATTTGCATATTAAATGCTTCTTTTAATATAAATAATAATTATAATGTAAGCAATTGTAATGCATATTTTATAACCTTACAATGTATCTTTTTAAATATATTTTAATAGTTAATATATTTACACACTCCGAGGAGGAAAGACAGTCCTGTGCTGTCTGCCCTGTTCCACATACATGAGCTGACAGTGTGTCTGTGATTGACAGGCAGAGAGAGAGTAAGCCCCTCCCACTCAGCACAGTCAGTTTTGCGCTGTGGACTCCTCCAGATGTTTTTTTTTCTGTCGCGTCTTCTATTTTGTTTTGTTTTAAAGGGGCTTTTGAATTGTAAAAATGGGAAAATCACTTTTTGCGTGTTGTCTGTCTTTGTTAGAAAGCTATAATGCACCCGAATGAACAAATTGAAACAATCTGTGCCATCTGGCACGTGACAGTTATAACATGCGTTAACGTGGAATTGTTTCCTCTTCCTCCAGCACTCCCGCTTCAGCACCCGGTGGCTTCAGCTTCGGTGGTCTGGGGGCGGCAACGTCCAGCGCTGCCGCCGCCACCACTACCACCACCTCGTCTCTGGGGCTCAGCGGCGGACTGTTTGCCCAGAAACCGACAGCTGGCTTCTCTTTTAACACACCTGCCTCAGGTACGAGCGCTGTTCAGACCACCACTCCTAACAGATCCCACAAGTTAATGATCACCTATAACTTCTATTTTATTAAAGTATTTTTTGAAACTTGGATTATTATTTCTGTTTGTTGTAGGAGCTTCTGCACCGTCGACCGGCCTTACCTTGGGTAAGCTGTCATTTATAAGAAAATCACAGTGACTTCCTGCTCCTGCAGCTATTATTTCATTTCTGAATGAGTCACTGGATGCGAGTCAACTCTGAGTCATATTGATTCAAAATGGTGATTTGATTCAGCAGCTCAAAGCTGACTATCTGTATTTCACGCCCTGTGACTTAGCTCGTGACTTTTAGTTCCTGCTGTATGGGAATGTGATCTTAATAAACAAGAGTATATCAATCGTTTAGATTAGATTATTTTATAAAGCGTGTTAAAGAGTGTTGTTTAAAATTAATTTGTTTCTCAGGAACTCCCGCCGCCTCCACCACCCCTGCTGCCGCTGCAGCATCCTCCACGGGCTTCGGCTTTGGTTTCGGAAAACCGGCGGCTTCAGCGAGTCCATTTTCTCTGAGCACCACCGGCACCACCTCGGCCCCGGCAGCCACTGGTCTGAGTCTGGGCTCCGTCATCACCTCGTCAGCACCTCAGAGCGGATCATCCACAGGGTTCTCCCTTAACCTGGGAGGAGGAGTCGCTTCCTCAGCGCCGGCCACCGGGCTCAGCCTCGGCTCCTCGCTGTTCTCCAGCTCGGGCTCGACAGGTGAGAACGCGCTTGTAACCTAACACGTGCCGCGTTTAGTCTTTTAGTTTGAACACAACCCTGGTGTGTTCTCCTCTTCAATGTGGTTCTTTACCAAGGTGAGAACTCTTCCAAAGCAATCAGACTTCCAAGTGAACTGAAGGTAATTCGACTCTGAATCGACTCACCCGCTGGAAGTGAATCAAACGTGCCCAGTGTTTTGGGTTGTAGTATTTTTTTATTTTATTTTTTTATTTCGAGATGGAATTGGCGAACTGATCCGAGTGTCAGAGGTGTTTTGTTTAGTTTTGCACGATCTTGGAAATGAACACAAAATCAAGCAAACTTCCAATTTTTCAAACTTACAGAAGATTTTCCGCAGGTTCGGGCCGAGACGCGTGACGTGACATCATCATAATGCACATTCAGCCAAAGCCTTCATCGATTCGCGTGCATCATACATGAGTACAGCTAAAAGGTCTCATTTACCAACAAGCATCACTGCGAAAGACCGTGCGAAACTATTTCGTGCGACCGATTTCGCCAATCTGTCGTCCCCCCCCCCTAAAAAAAAAAAACAAAGCACAAAATTTTCTGCAGGTTGCATAAAAATGCAGTAAAATTTGAGCATTTTTGGCTACAACAATTACTGAAAACTGATTATAGGATTTACTATATTAAAATATGATTTGAAAATGTGTGTGTGTGTGTGTGTGTGTATATATATATATATATATATATATATATATATATATATATATATATATATATATATATATATATATATATATATATATATATATATATATATATATTCTGTGCTTTGAAAAGGTTTAAAGATGACATGATCCACTTTCACTTTTTTCATTTCAGGTTGTTGTTTGTAGAGAAATTGTATTCGGACGTAAACAGCATTAAATAAATAACTTTTTTTTCCTGGTTTTGTTCTTGCTCCACGTTGCACCTCAGCGTCTACTCCTAATTTGCATGTGACTCATTGTACAGCATGCAATTTGCTTAACAAAATATTTTGTCCTTACTTCCACACCTTTCTATACTTCCTCTTCTTTGTCTTTGACTTTTTTTTGGTCCGCGTTCACTTTTACGCTTTAGCCGTTGCTGTGTACAGATGTCTTATTATATTATTTTTTCAATAAAAAAATAGCTCTGGGATATTTAAAAAAATTATTTATTTATTTTTGCAAGGATTCTCTTGTTCATCATGTTGGCACCTTTGGCTAATTTGATCAAATCCACTGTCTCTGAAGTGATCAGTGCGTCGTCCAATAAATACAGAAGACGCCCTGCTGTGTCCTGGTAAAGTATCTTCTCAAGACCTTCTGTTCACACATGAGCCTCCTGATGATACTGGGAATGGAGTCACGAGAACCTGGGTTCATCTAGGTTAACGTTAAACCTGCAACCCTGTGTGTACGAGTGAACGAACAGAAATGAAGGAAGTGGACTGTGGTGTTCCATATCATTGTACAGTTCTATGTTTTTACTCTCTTTAATCCGAAATCCTTAATATCTTTCAAAAATAATCCTTATATTCTACATCTCGCTCCTTTCTACTTCCTGTAACGAGAGTGGGTGTTAATGAATGTGGTGTTAATTTGATTGTAATTGTTATACGTGTATTTACTCCACAAACCGACTGTGATTGCGTCGATGATTGATTAAATAAAAGTGAATAAAATGGCGGATTTTACTCTGAGTAATGAGCAATCTGACAGGAAACTAAACAGAACGCATGTCCGTGTTGACGATGGTCGAGGCGGTTTGTTTTACTTTGCTGGTTGTAGGATGTCTGTGTGTGAGTCACTCACCCGGGATCCAGAGAGTCCGATCCAACGTTTCTCAGAAGCGGCATGTTTTATGTTGCGTCCTGACGGACTCGAAGCAGCTATCCGGTTTTCCACCATTTTAATAAAGGAATCAAAAAAAAGTGGTCGAAAATGACACTTATGGAGTTCCATTGACTTTGGACTTCACTTTTCTTCTAATTTGCATCGCTTACCCTTTTTAAAGTTTCTTTTGCAGTCACACAACGACGTGTTCTTGGGCCTTCTCTGTCTTCTGTCTTACTTCCGGGTTCCTGCGTCATCACGTCCTGTCTGACTTTGACCGCCCCCACACGTCATAGACTGCATCATCGACAGAGTGAAAGTGGCTTTTACTAACGTTTAACTAACATTTTTACTTTATGCGTGATGGTGAGACGCAGTTCAGTTTTCTTTCGCAAATTTGTGTTGCAAATGTGGCAGCTGGGTAAACTTCATGGGAGAAAGCACCGCATGACCAGGCCTGTGATTAGTCGTTATGGACATGTGCTCCAAAGTGTTACACAGCACAAACAACGTGTTCTCCAGCGTTTGCCACGACGCGCTCCCCGGCACGCACGGCGTTTGCTACGACGCGCTCCCCGGCACGCACGCCGTTTGCTATGACGTGCTGCCCTGTACGTGATCAAGATGAATCATTCCAATATGGCTTCCTGTGAGATTGTAAACCTCACACACATCTTCTGTGCATTAAGTACGATGAAGCCTTTAACCGCGTATTTTTTATGAATTTTTTTTGTAGTAGATCTTGCTTAATGTCTGATCCTGACTCCTCTCTTCACTTCACCCGCCGCAGCTCCTGTAGGTGTTTACGCTGTGTCATATTTGCCGTGTTTCAGGTCTCGGACAGTCGACTCTCGGTGGAGGTCTGACTTTAGGAGGTTTGCTCTCGTCCTCCACAGCGGCCACGGCTCCTGTTGCCCCGGCGCCCAGCGTAGGTTTGGGTGGAGTCGACTTCAGTTCCTCGTCCGAGAAGAAAAGCGATAAATCATCTGGTGCTCGACCCGAGTGAGTTTAAAAAAATGTACACATGCGGCCTGCACGCTTTTATTTCGCTCTGCTCTAATTGATCATAATTAATGTTTGGTTTTTTTGTTTGTTGTTTTTTTTTTTTTTTATTTCCTGTAGAGACAGTAAAGCACTGAAGGATGAAAACCTGCCTGCTCCCATCTGCCAAGATGTGGACAACTTCCAGTACGTTCTCTCTCTCCTTGTTTTCAGGTTCAACTTCAATTAAGAAAGTTAGAAACATTCAGTAATTGTAATTTAGGCTTTTCCACATGTCACGTCCTCAACACACAGAATGAGGGAGTCTTTAAAGCGTTCAAACTGGCGCTGATTCCTCCGCCGCAAAAAAGTAGCTCCACCTTACGTGTCCTGTTGCTATGCAACAGAATAACAGCACTGGGTTTCTGAAATATTTGAGTCAAACCGAACGAAGTTTCAGAAAAACTGCTTTTCTTTGTTTGTTAGTTCTTATGTGTAAATTTACACACACTCAGGAGCACGAGTAGGCTACAAACGTTTTTCAAACGTTCTTTGGTAACTAAATATAATTTGTCAAGTCTGTAAACTATAAATAAATATAAATGAAGATAACATCTCGGTTCTTTTTGGGAAGATTAGCTTTTGTTGGTCTGATGCTAAAATGTGATTTAACGAAGTTAAATTAAAATACTAGGAAAGCGTTTTTGTAAAATACCCCATTAACAGAAAACTTCTTGGATACGATTGAAATAAGAGTCGGTTTTTCATGCACTTCTCATCGTGTGCGTGTAGGAAGTTTGTCAAGGAGCAGAAGCAGGTTCAGGAGGAGATCAGCCGCATGTCCTCTAAAGCCATGCTGAAGGTGCAGGACGACATCAAGAGCCTAAAGCAGTTGCTGTCGGTGAGCGCCAGTGGACTGCAGAGGAACGCCCTGTCTATAGACAAGCTGAAGATGGAGACGGCGCAGGTACAGAAGACCAGACGCCCGTGTCTACTCCTCAACTCTTGCGTATAAAATAAAGAGAAACGAACAGTTTAACGTCGTACCCTTGTTCTCGCATCTCTCTTTATCAGGACCCGCGGTCTGGTTCACCCTACAAGACGCCTAATAATACTTTAAATTTTACACGTCTTAATTTTTTTTTAATTGATTTTATTCACTTTTTAAACTCTGAGAGAAAGCGCGGCTTTAGAAACCGACGCTTTTTAAAAATGGGTATCTAAAGAAGGAGCAAAAAGTACTACGTTCAACAGATCTGAAATAATCGATTCATTTTTTTATGTATTTTTAAAATTTATTTTGGGGTTTTTTGCTTCTTTTTTTGCGCTTTACGCTTGTGTAATATTTTTGGGTAAAATACAGCTGCATCTCAAAAAATCTGAATCTCATTGAAAAGTTTTGTTTTGTTTTTTCCCCAGTAATTTAATAAAAAAAAGTGGAACTTTCATGTAATCTATTCATTATTATATGATTCGTTACGCATAAAGTGACGTATTTCACTGAATTGCGGCTTATAGCTCATGGAAGTCAACAATCCAGTATCTATCTCAGAATAAAGAATTTATAATACAGAAATGTTTGGACACTGTGCTGAGACTCAGAGAGAAGTGACGTGTGGTAAAATAACACGTACACCGAGCTCCATCTGATATGAAATGGAACCAAAAAATGATATCTAACTTTATTTTCGCCGCGTCTCGGTCGAGCCCAAAGTGTTTCCGCCATTCTTCGGAGTGTGACGTTTATCTGTCCTGTGTCTTTCCTCTGAAGTCTGTAAGTTAATGTTAAATATGTTGTTCTCCCCTGCAGGAGCTGAAGAACGCTGACATCGCTCTGAGGACCCAGAAAACTCCTCCTGGACTTCAGCATGAGAATACGGCACCCTCGGAGTGAGTCACCATCGCTAACCATGATAACTATCGATAAAAAGATGAGAAAATATCCATAAAGCACTGCCGTAACCTCGGAACAGATCAGTTCAACTCTGTTTGAGATGCAGCTCATGACGACAGTCATGATGACTGGAATGTTTGAAGAGACAAAGATTATCTAGTATGGCTTAACCCTGTGTGTGTGTGTGTGTGTGTGTAGTTATTTCCGGGCTCTGGTGGAACAGTTCGAGGTGCAGTTACAGCAGTACCGACAGCAGATCGAGGAACTGGAGAACCATCTGACCACACAGAGCAGCGGTCCTCACATCACTCCTCAAGGTAGTACAGTTCAAAAAGTTAGCACACCCCTTCCTTTAAACCTTTACATCATTTTGATCACTTTCTGATTTCTAACGTTAATCAGAACAGTGATGTTCTAACATCTGTATGTACAGATCTGTCTCTGGCCATGCAGAAGCTCTACCAGACGTTCGTGGCTCTGGCCGCACAGCTACAAGCCGTTCACGAGAACGTAAAGGTACGTGTGTATCCGAAATCGTCTAGAGCTCCGTAACGGATACAAAATTTAAACTGGTGACAGTTTTACGTCTGATTTTTTTTACCCCTTGCTCACTGTGCTGACTCTCTTCTGCCCCCTGCAGACGTTAAAGTACCAGTACCTGAGCTACAGGCGGGCTTTCCTGGACGACTCGACGGACGTGTTCGAGTCGAAACGAAGCGCCAGCCGGAAACTGCAGAGCGCCCCGAGAGTCACCACCGGCCCTACGCCCTTCGGCTCTGTCCCAAACGCCGCCGCCGTGGCCATGGCTGCCACGCTCACACAGCAGCAGCAGCCCGCTCCAGGTCTGACCGCCTTCAAGTTCTAAGACCTCTAACTGACCTCTAGGCTGTGAGCGAGACAGACAGAGAGAGAGAGCGAGAGAGGGAGGAGAGAGAGCGTTAAAGTCAGAGCCAGAGCGAAAATGATAGCGGTGTAAGCCAGCGTTGTCCCTGGCGTATAGTTTCCGTTACCGTATTCTGACTTTTTTCTTTTTTTTCCCCCCTTTTCTGACGAGACAGAGCACTTGCAATGGAACGAACACAGCTCTACATTTTCTTTCTTCATTTCACATTTTAAATGTAGGCAGAAGAGATTAAATTGCACTGTCTTTGTATTTAATTTATTCTTATTAATATTATTAAACTAATCTTGTAACCTGTAAATAAAATAGCAGTCGATAACAGGGTACTTAAAAGGTGCTTGCGTGGCACTGGTGCATAAACTAATCCCAAAATAATGCAGACGTTGCCTTTCACAAGCTTTATACTCTCAATCGAATATCAATGAGTGTTTGGGGGTTTTTTTTCTTACTCTTTAAAATCGAGGTTTTAATGAATAAATAAGTTTTTGTGTTTTTAGATAGAGGGTTTTGTTAACAGCACTTATGTAGCGATCGTTGCACGATTCTTATACTCATAAACACATCGTCTTTCATCCGAAAATTGTTTGTCGGTGCACGAGACGCCGAGATGTTTCGGAGAATCAAATAAACACACCGCGTTCTGGCCGAAGGTTCCGCGTTAATCAAATGGCTGCGCTACATGGTCCTAAAACATGCGAGATGATGGTCAGATTGTTCACAACGTTCAGGTTTGTTAAAATGCCAGTGCCATTAAAAAAAAAAATGCAGGAAAAAAAAAAACATTTTAGCATGGAAAAAGAAGGAAAAAAAAGAAAAATGTCTGGTGTATATAAGTTTTTAAAAAATTAAATAAACGAAAAAAGTAGGGAGACCGTGTTTTTAAACCCAGAGTAATCTTAGAAAAAAGTTGTGAAGTAATTTATTCCAAGTCATACAGTATTGAGTGAGATTTAACCATCCTCATCACTGCTGTGATGTCATCAGTGTGCGACGACTCCTTTAAAGGGTTCTCTCGTCGTTTTTGGCCGTATGCATGTCGATAACGTTTGTTGATAAACGCACTGTTTAGCGGCACAGCAGCAATAGGCGCATGCTGATGATGTCAGAGGGCAGTGATGGGTTAAAAGTCCTCAACCTACAGCTCATGATCACATGACTTGTCTTGACTTGTTCCAAGACTTTTTTTTGTTTTCTTTCTTTTTTTTATTTTTTATTTGAGCCGAAAATATATAAATACTAAATTAGTATGTTTCTCTGCGTGCTGATCCCAATATTCCGACATCCCTGATATTCACCAGGATTAGCATTACGCATATTTATAGATCATTTTAATATAAATCATTAAAATTATAAATATGTCCAGAGCTGAAAATGCATCTTTCTGGTTAATCGGTCTCTTAAAGCGCACCTAGTATGGTTTTTCTAATATTACCTTTCATGTAGTGTGTTATATACGTAGCTGTTTGTGAATGGGAAAACGTCTGCAGATTTCAAAAGTGTACGACAAACGGAGTTACTGACTCCCAAAAACAGCTGAAACGAGTCGTTCGTAATTCCAGATTTACTTCCTGTAATAACCTACATAGGTTTGTAACATTAAGCCCCACCTCTGGTTCTGATTGGTTGCTCGCTGACAGCGGTAGCCCAATCACAACATACTAGGGCGTCTGACCAATCAGAGCAGAGTATGCTCTCTGAAAGGAGTAGTTTAGAATGAACCATAATAGGTGCTCTTTAAATAATATCGATTTTTATAATTAGTGTGTCTTTGCCTTTTAAACGAACACGATTGAATTAAAACAGTTTTTTAAAAACGTTTAAGCAACGTACAGAAGCATAAATAATAAATGCTTTATTTAAAAAAATCTGTTTTGAAAATTTTTAGCCAAGTTCTGTCCTGTTTAATCATTGCTCATTTTTAATTTTGTTGGGGTTTTTTTGTTTACATTATTTATTTTCTTCGATTTATAAACATGATTCCAATATGTTGTACATCTCTGGTTATTCAGGAGTCGTGATGGATTTAATTCAGTTATTTTGAACAAAATGAATGTGATTAACTTATCGGGATGTCTCTCTCTCACACACACACACACACACTGCTTTTATCAGTACTAACATTTTTAGACGTGTGAATTATTTTATATAATGAATATTTTGCCTATGCATTTTTCTACTGATTTACAGGATCTTAGTATTTTGAAGACAGTATCCTGTTTAAACACACACACTCGCGCACACGTGCATGTTTCTGGTTGCGTTTTTTTTTAAACTTTTTTTTACATCATGCTCATCTGGTCTTGGTAACCATGGTAACGATGATGGTGTCCTCCTAACGATGATAGCCGGTTGCAGATGCGAGGAATGCTTTGATCGTCGGGGATAATTGCGGCTCTCTGTAATCACATCTTTAGGAGTATGGAATCTTCTGACTAGGACTGGAAAAACACGTGTGCGCACACACACACACACGTATGTCCTCATACTGCTAATTGAAAATTGTCTCAACTCGTGTGCTTCATGTTAAACAGAGCCGTGGTGTGAGAGATGAAGCGATTGTGTTTGAGCCTCTCTGATCGCCATTTCCTGTTTTCCTCTTAATGGCTAAACAGTACCACATTTAGCACGCGTGTGTGCGCACACTAACGCTAATCTGCATGAGCGCCAGATAGGCTGAACATTTTCACGCGGCCGGGTGAGTGCCTGCATGCCCGACACTCTGTTTACACTTGATTAAACTATACTTTTTTTTTTGTCTTCCGTAATTTATTAATTACAAAACAATCGTCTTGTAGTTTGAGCATTAAAAAACACACACACACTCAAGAAGGATAGCTGCAGTATTTGTGTGTGGTAGGAATTCAGTAAGGGCTGTTGTTTTCTTTTACACAATATTTGACTGTTTTAAGGGATTAAGGGATGCATCGATACTGAAATGAGTGACCTATTCATTATTCTTAATTAATCAACGTCACGGAACGTTTCGTCGAATTGGTTTCTGCCTTGTGCTGCATTTCATCACGACAGCAGAAAGTTTTAGAGAGAGAGAGGGTGGGAAATGGAGCTCATGGTTGTTAAACATTACAGTTCGACATTGTTTATTATCGCCTGGATAAACAAAAGACACGTAAGCAGTTGCTGGAGAAAGTGAAGTACATTTAAACTGGACCTGTAATAGAGGACACTTGGACGGCTATCTGAGCAGTAAAAGTGAGTGTAAGATGCCTTGAATTGCACGTCGACTCTCAAGTGGAGTGTGAAGGAACCTGAGTGCTCAGTGCTCGCTGAACTGAACTGAGCTCTGTGACAGATTAGATATCGGATCCTTCTCGGCTGCTCCTGCGATGGACTTTTGACCTTTTTGTGGATTTTCGACCTCTGATTTCCACAGAGGTTCCACTCTTTGCTTTGCTTTGCTTTGAAAAATATGACCGTAATTCCGTGTCGTACCTTTCTTTTTGTGACAGTGCAGACTAGGATTGTCACGCCGTGTCTGACCAGTTCCCCGTACCAGTACAGCCGTATCGGTATCGATGCATCCGTGTTTCTGTTTAATCCGAATCGTCAGTGTGTGGATTCTTCTTTCATTTGTGCCTTTTAAGCCTCAGCGGTCACGTTTCATCCTAAACCAGAAGGAGACCTGCCTTTTCCTCCACACGCTACTACATCAATGTAAACGACAGGGCGTGTGGTGTTCGAGGTTTTTGTAGGAACCTATGGTTCGTTTTCAGTTGCGTCTTCAAGGGCTACGGTGTTCTCGCTCCCCAGACGAAGGGCGAGGAGTTTAAAAATAACGCTGCTCCGTGTGGCCATGAAGGACACCAGGTGAATTTTTGTGCCAAGATATTCAGTGTTTAGCGATGCAGCATTGAGCCATTGCTGTTGTTTCGTTAAACAGCTGCTAATCTGGACATCAGTCCAACGTCTCTCTCTCTCTCTCTCTCTCTCTCTCTCTCTCTCTCTCTCTCTCTCTCTCTCGTTCTTTGTGTCTTGACTGCTGAGGAAGGAGTAGTTATTAAAAGAATAGTTCAGCTTTCTTTTTTTTTTAACCTCATCTCTCTATCCACTGTATGTGTAGTGTGTGTATGATTAGCACAGACAAGAATCTCATCTCAGCATATTTCCCTGCACTGAAAAGGGCAGACGTTGAATTTTGTCCGTTAAAGGGGTCTGTAATGTTAATGAAGCTCTAAATCTGTAAAATAGCTCCCCCCCCCCTGCCCTTAGACTTTCACTATGAGTCAAATTGGCAGAAAAATCATTTAAGGGTTTTGGCGTTCTGTTCAGCGCCGGGAAACACATCAACATTCTCATCCGTCTTAGTATCTCTTCCCCCACCTCCCAATCCCCCCACCCCCCAATACACACACACACGCACACATATACTACATATACAGTTTATAGAGTTTACATTGAAAGTCTTTGGAGTTCGCCTTTAATACGAGGAGCTCTTAGAGTGTTGTGTGGGTTTTTAAAAGGCTGTAGTTTTGATATATATTATAAGTCTTAGGGTTTGCAAAAAAAAAAGCTAAGATGTAGAACAGATGATCGTAAACGTACAACGTTACATGGAAAGAGTGACTCTACGTTCACGCTAATATGCGATAAAGCGACTTTACAGTGAGCGATTGGTGAGCGTACGTAGCTAGTAGAGTCGATTCAGATTGGCTGATCCGAGAACGAAGCTAGCACGAAGCCGAGCACGTGAGCCAAACGACCGCATTTTTTTTTAGTGCTTAGTAGCTAAATATAGCTACCGGACAGGCCACGCTCAAGAGCAAAATATAAGTGACTTGTCGCTTGCTAGTGTGAACGTAGGGTTAGTGTCGTCACGTGTGGGGTACAAACACTGAACGCTAGTGCTGTTAGAACGCAAGTGAAATCTTTTAGACGTCTCAGAAGTAAGTCTTTAGTAACCGCGCATGGCGTTTATGTACAGAGACTCCGTATCAGGAGTTCAGAAGCTTGTGATGTTGATTGTTTAAACAGTAACATGTTCAGCTCTAATCTTATTGATCACATGTGTGGTGTTTTTGTTTGTTTGGTTTGTTTTTAATTGTGCGTTGAGGCTTTATTTAAACCTTCGCCTATTTATGATTATGGTGTGCCTTTTGCACTACATGCAGAATAAACAGTATACGTAACTGTTTGAACTGGATTTCATTTTTAAAAGACTCACTTCAGTCGAACCGTGTTTATGCAGATCGCGAGTAGGAATCCCGTTTGTCCTGAAACTGTTTTGTCATGTTTCTTATGTAAGTGCTTTACAATAAATTCACAATAAATCAGTTTTTAAAATAAAAAAAAAAAAGAAAAGCCCTTGTCTTTGTTTCTTTTTGACTGACTAATCATATATTCACGTTAATTGGATAATCGGCGAGATGCGGATTCGCTTTTAACGCATCTTTTTTTTTTCTTTTTTTTTTTTAAAAAATAAAGAATTCGAACATTTTTTGAAAGAAATGAGCCGGCTAAAAGGAAACGAGACAGGAGCGCAAAATAGTCTGTAGTGATTTAGTCATAGATTATAATTCAAACCATGGTATGTTTGTAATAAACTGAAACGCAGTCATCAGCTAATAATATAATAACGATGCTACACAGCTTGTAGTAAAGTATAACAAACATCCTGAATGCAGTTTAATACCTTATTACAGTACGTATAATAATGTTATTACATAATCGCTTTAATGTGATTTCAGTTTAAGAAAAAAATTCGTAGTACCTTATTACAGTATGCATAACGTTATTACATTCTTCTACATGAGTCTAACGATGTTATCAGCTTATAACGTTCCTTATTTTCGTCAGCCAATAACAAAGTATAACAACATCCATAAGTGCGAATTACAATTCTACATAATTACGTACGACGATGTTATTACATGATTGATTAAACGTATTACTTTCTTTTCTTTTTCGTCAACTGTAATATATCAGCAGTGTTTAAATCCTACAGAAGTAATCTATTTCGTGAAAGTGGATTAAGCGAAACTTTTAACATGTATAGAACAGTGTTGTGGATATGGAGACGGGATTTACTATGTTATGAGCCGTTTATGACGTTTTTTTGGTCAGGTGATAAGATTATATTATTACACATATATAAGGAGTAATGAATGAATTGTATGTGCAGTTTACAGCAGGAGGCGTTTATAATGCGTAATTACAATATGTAGAACGCATACCCGTGTAATTACGTATTTGGATAGTTGTTGGGGTTTTTTTTTTTATTCTTTTCCACCAATCAACAATATAATAGAACATTGCACATAATGTAATAAGGTATAGCACTTTATGTAGTTTCCCATGAAAACGGTTGTGACGCTTTATTACAGTGTCTACAGCCATGTTGTTACATAATTGGATGAGTTTTACTATTATTTATTGCATTATTCCAAGTTTGTTACATTCTTTTTCTTCTCAGAGTATAATAAGGTTGCACATAGTACGATATGGCGGGAATCATTAAGTAATTAATACTTTATAACATTATTATGTAATTGTATTATAGGAGTTAGATATGACTACATTATCAGTTGTTTATTACTTTCTTTTTTTTTCACCTAATCATTAATACAATAATGTAAAGTT
This sequence comes from Ictalurus punctatus, assembly GCF_001660625.3. NCBI lineage: Eukaryota > Metazoa > Chordata > Actinopteri > Siluriformes > Ictaluridae > Ictalurus > Ictalurus punctatus. The sequence goes on along the minus strand of NC_030438.2, from coordinate 8,813,309 downwards.
TAACGTAAAAGCAGTTTAAGATTAAAATATTTGTAATACTTACATTTTATTAGAGCATTAAGAGATGTTTGTGTATCCTCATTTAGCCTATAATATAATGTAATAACGTTGTTGAATATGATGTAAAAAGGAGTAAAGTGATTTTAAAGCACTTGATATATCTTATTACGGTATCTATAACATTACAATTATACATAATTATAAACATTTTCTTCCTTTATCAGCAGTTCATTTCCTCATCAGGTAACAATATCATAACCTTATTATTATTATTATTATAAGCTAAATGTCAAACTGGGGATAATATAGTAAACCTGTTCCAACTACACAATAAATTTGTTATAAATTATAAAGTATTACAAATATGTACTGTAAACTGTGTTCACGCTTCATGTTAATACAGTTATTATTACATTATATTACGCGCAACAACATTATATTACATTACTGGTTGACTGGGGAAAAAAATTTATGTAAAACAGTCACTGATTTAGGAAAATATCCAAATATGTAAAAATAGTTATACATACTATAATAATATTGACTGTTTCCTGTACTGAACGGTATTCATGATTCATGTTATAACTGACATTATGTGCAATAATAATAATAATAATAATAATAATAATGTTGAATATGCAACGTAGAAATGCGTAACATAAATACAGATTAAGCTGAGGCTGAAATACCTGATTACGGCATGTATAACAACGTTATTACAGAAGTGTGTAGGTGTTATAATACATCTTTAGCAGGTTATTACATTTCGTTTTTTAATTTCAAGACCGTTCTTTTGCCATTTTTAGACATTAATCTGTTAATGTAGCCCTCGCTAATGTCAAAGCAAATACAGCGTTTTAATATTATTTTTTTCCCCAATGTTTTGGTGTAGAAGATCATATATATTGTAGAGATCATATATATATATTATAGAGAGAGAGAGAGAGAGATATAGATGTTCATGAAATGTGTTACTTTCAATTCAAGTCAACAAATGTTTGACGAAAAAGAGAGCCTGAACGTTATCATTCCCAGGTTGTGATTTGTATTATATTATAATTATTGCACTTACATTCTACGTGTATTGAGGTAAGTACGATGATGTACCATGGAGGAGTCTAGCACTGCTACAGGAAAAAAACCCTATGCCACTGATCACTCGTAGTAAAAATGTGCATCCAAAGCACACAACACACACACAAGCCATCCGTCTCAGTTAAAATTATACACAGAAAGAGAATTGATTTTATTTTATTTTTTTCCCGGAGTGAGACGCAGCTTTGAGAGTTAAAGCTCTTCTGCTCTCTTTCTCTGTCCCAGGATCTCAGGCGGGTTTTGGCACTCCCTTTGCCTCGGGCATGGGCACTAGTATGGGCTCCAGCAGCCTTGGAGGTACCCGCTGTTTTACACACACACACACACACACACACACACACACACACACACACACACACTTCCCTGTCCGCTTCCAGCATCCAACTACATGACGCTTGCAGAAATAACGTTCCGGATTTAGATCTCAGTTGACAGACTGACAACCTGCTTTGATCTCCTCCTCCTCCTTCTTTTCTCCTCATTTGTGATTTATGAGCTGTTTTTTATTTTCTAAACTTGATGTTGTTAAATGTCTAAGAGCGCTGAGCCCTCGTTAATAAGCGTGTTTTGTTTTTTAACAAATCGTTCTGTCTCTCGGCAGCTTTCGGTAGTGGCCCGGCGTTCGCCGCCTCAGGGACAGGAGGCTCGTCGTTCGGTTTTTCTGCTAACAAGCCATCAGGAGGGAGCTTGAGTGCAGGTGTGTGTGTCATAGCACCCTCCTCTCTCTTTTCCTCACACTATCACTAACTGTATTACTAACACCACCTCCTCCTTTATCTCAGTCACCGAGCCTTTCCCTCTTATACCTGCTGTTTATCGAACTGTCCCATTTTTTCGGCTATTTCCTGCATTCTTGACCAAAAATCCATCAATTTTAACAAACCGTTTGTTTGAGTAATGTTCCAACTTAAAAATTAAATAACACCACCAAATTAATACAGTTGGGTAATTACAGTGAATTCATAGTCCTTTTTTTTTTTTTTTTTTTTTTTTTTTTTTTTTTTTTAAATTCTGGATGTTCTGTTAAATAAAATACGCTCGAGGTGCCAAGATTTCCCTTTAGACGTAAGTTATCGTATCGCTAATTCCAACATTTCAGTTTTGCGTGTTTTATGACTGATTTGAAATGGGCAGGAAAATTAAATACGTACAATCTCAGTAGAACGATGCTCGGTGTTCACTGCACTATTCTTTCTGTTTATTATTATTATTATTATTATTATTATTATTTCAAATTAAAATGTATTGTGTTTGTATTTATTATACAGTAATTGCTTATTCTAAAGACATTCTAAAGACAACCAAAATCCAGAATTCATGATCGTTTCAATACATTTCCCCTGAAAATGGAAAAACTCCGAACTCCTTTTATACAGGGTGGTTGTTGTTGTTAAACTCTTTTCAAATACGCAACTATAAAACACATACGTCCCTTATAAAAATGTTCGTCTAAAAGTATTAAATCCATTCTTAAAGACTCTTGTCCAACTTCCCAAAACCGGAGCCATGCAGTTAAAAAGTAGTTCCGGTTACTTGAAGGTGTTTGAGGTCCATCAGAACCACACAACTCCTGAGTTCTGATTGTAATTTGAGACTTAGATTTAGAGCTTCATTCATATCTGAACACTTTTAATGGATGATATCAAACATCTGCCTTTAGACTGGGGAGGGGGTGTTTTTTGGAGAACAAGGCGAGGTGTGTACTGTATGTATGTGTATATATATATATATATATATGTATTTATCCTCGTTGTCGTGTTCTCTCAGGGTTTGGAAGCTCCGGCACCTCAGGATTCAACTTCAGTAACCCTGGAATCAACGCGTCGGCTGGTCTGACCTTCGGCGTGTCCACGGCCCAGAGCGCGGGCTTTGGCAGCGGTGTCCTGCAGCTGAAAAAACCTCCAGCAGGCAACAAGAGGGGCAAAAGATAGAACCGCAGGGCAGATAAAGGATAAAGGGAAATAAGTGTTTCAGGCCCCAGGGAGTAGAGATTAGTGGCAGGTTTCTGTATTTTTGATGGATGTGCTTTAAGGACAAGTGTATGTTCTGTGTATCATACCGTCCGGTGTGTGTGTGTGTGTGCGCGTGTGTCTGTGTTTCTCTGATTACACGAGCGTTCATCATCACTGACACTTGTCTAGATTTTGAGAAGGATCGTTTAGAGCGCTAACGTGTGATGAATCCTTCATGTAGAGGTTTCGTTTTGAGAATATCTGTGAAATGTTTTTTTTTTCCACTTTATCCGTATCTTTTGTGATCTCTTTCAGTGTACAGCGTGTCCTCGCTCTGTCCATTGCTCAGAGACGTCCTCTTTCCCATCTCAGTATGTTCTAATAAATGGTTCAGTTTTTGTGGCCCTGATTTGCTTTGCTGTTTTGGTTGTCTTGTTTGTTTGTTTGTTTTTTGGTGTCATTTTTGTTTTTTTGTCCCTTATGAAATTGGTAATTGCCCAAATCCTTTTTCTAGACTTTATGTGCAAACTTTATTAAAAAAGCTTTATTAATAAAAAAAAAGAATTATTTTCTTCAGTGTGTCTTGGTGGTAATTTTTGGGGTGATAAAATAAGAATTATAAGCATAATAATGATCCCTGTTAGGGGAAAAAACAATAGACACCCTCAGAATTTGTAATGGTTCTAATGGGAATTGTACTGGTTTTAATGGAAACTAATGATCCCTGTGGGTCTCTACTGGTCATGTTTGCCTTCTTTTGGTGGCATATTATGTCTGTTGGATACCATTAAGGACTGGTAATGGTTCAAATGGTTAGTTGATAGTTTGTAATGGTATTTGTAGTAGAAACCATTAGAATTGGTGTGAGGGTTTCTATTTTGTTTGTTTTTTTATGCAGGGATAGAACTAAAATATTTATATTTTATCGCTAAGTATGATTGTAAAAGACTACCACTCGCACATTTTGACCGCACCATCAGTTAAATCCACTTATTTTGAAACCACTTCGTTCTCATGGCTGTCGATAAATCAGATACATCTGAATCGGTTCTCGTTATCGAATCTAAAAGAGTCGACTCAAAGATCCGGACGACTCAACCCTCCCTATAGTGTGTATTGTGGAAATTAAAGATGGCGCCTTCACACGTCCTCAGATGTTGTCAGCGGGGTCTGGCTTGGATACCGGTTATATTTATCGCTTTAGTCGTGTGCTGGTCGTATTATGCTTACGTTGTGGAGCTGTGTGTGTGTGAGTATTTAATTTTAATCAAGTTCTGCTGTTTTTGTGAGATAATTAGCGTTAAATCTGAAGTGTTCTGGAGGAAGGAAGTGGCTGGTATCTTACACAACTGCACAGCTAGTTCGTACAAATCACCACTCTGTGTGTCTTTTTTTAATTAATTTAAACTAAATAGACATTTCAGGATTTTATGATAAAATATGTTTATGTATCTGGTATGAAACCTTTCTCTGACTCCAAATCTGTGCACTAAACTAGCCAGCTAGCAACACTGATTCCCCGGTTAGACTGCAAAAACAATCATCACGATTTTATTAAACTAGTATTTTGATTTCGAGTTGATCTTGAAATGATCTGAGATGAGCTTTTGTTTCTAGATATATATATATTTATCAAATATGTACAAATATATATATTTTTAAAGTTACAGCAATGCTAATTAAGAAGACATGGAAGTTAACTAGCAGCAGTTAACAGTTTCTAGGAAGGAGTTCAGCTCTATAGTCTGTTAAAACCTTTAAAATGTTGAAATAATATAAAAACCGGTCTTATTTACAACATCACCAGGTTTTAAACTTCTACCTGTTTACTAGCTTACCTGTTGCCAGGTACAGTTCCATCTACAATATTATTACTACACCTTTACACTTCATCTGTGGGATATAAAGTAAAGGTGCAGAAAAATACTTTTTCATATAACTTGGAAGAAATGTAGAACATGATTTAAAAAAACAAAACAAACACAAAGTGTTAAGAAAGCCGTTTAGGAAAACTGACTTCCTTGTGTGTGTTTGGCCACGCCTCCTGTCACTCTACAGGCCACTTCGGACCTTGGGGGCGGAGCTATGTGTACATGGGCGTGGTACTTTATTTATTTATTTGTTTGTTTGTTTGTTTATTTACTGCTACTAATAGCATAAGAATGATCATAAATTATGTGACCACATGCTTTTCTGACATCATGGTATATTTTTACCCTTTTTACAGCAGGTTAATTTATCAGTTATTTATTTTTAATGTGCCATCATGAAACATATTCTACTTACATTTTATGTTAGGTGAACGAACTTGTGTCAAATACTAAAAAGTCATGTGACTTTGAAAATAGCCGAACGGGGACTACAGTAATACATGCGTGAGAAGAATTCCTTCGCTGTTTATAGAGCTAAAGAAATGTCAGCTTTGAGTCCTGCGTTAAAGAGATCTATAAAACTCTACTAGTGTGTAATTGAAATAATTGATGATCTTTCCTGTTTCCCACAGTCACGGTGCCGAGTCTGGGAGAGAAAGGTAAGTGTGTGACAGCTGAGATCTTTCTGCTTTTCATTTCTGATCATTCGAGTTGATAGTAAAGTCTGACTCGTTCTATTTGTGTGTTAAATGAGACGTGTCGGAGTTGTTATTGTTGTTGCTGAGTGAGTGTGTGTGTGTGTCTCGACTGTTCGTGCTGATCCAAGTTTCCAACTCGTCGGTGATTGATTGTCCCGTTACTGATGCGTCTGCAACTCTTTGTTTTTTTTTGCTATTTGCTCCTCACAGTTATCTACTTGGTTGTTTTTCACCTCTGCTTCATCTTGTTTGTTTGGTCTTATTGGAAGACCATCTTCACCAGACCAACAAATCCATCCAAAGAGGTAAGAGAAATTTTAAATTATTAAATAAATAAGTTGATGGTGATGCCAGTTGACTACAAATAAACATGTAGGCCTAGAATATTTTTAAAAAGAGCTATATACAAGATTTAGAGGCTGTTCCTGCTCACTCCTGGAGAAATTCTGACTAATCCCATTCATTCCCGACGTAATCCTTACCAATCCCACTCATTCCCAAAGAAATCCTGACCAATCCCACTCTTTAATGAAGAAATTTTGACCAATCCCCATAAAATTCTGACCAGTCTCGCTCATTACTGATTCAAGTCTGACTAATCCCAGTCGTTCTCAGAGAAATTCTCATCGAATTCTCACATCATGTGGTTTAAAATCTGCGTGTGTGTCTGTCAGTTCTGTTTACCCAAAGCTGAGAAGGAGCTTTATGAGAAAGAAGAGCGTCCAGAGACCCAGCAGGAGATCCTGAAGCGAGTGGCGAGCAGTCTTCCGCTCTACACGCGCACCGGCGCCGGAGGTGAGACAGTTTCCATCACAGTCCTGAACAATAGAATCAAAAAGCGTCTGACAGACAATATAATAATAATAATGATGATTTATACAATAATAATAATAATAATGATTGCTTATACTTTCCGTATAGCCATCCGCTACTGTGACCGGTGCCAAGTTATCAAACCCGACCGGTGCCACCACTGCTCCGCATGTGACATGTGAGTTAAAGCCACGACTCTGCAGATGACTCTCAAAAAAACATTTTAATTAGAATTTACAATGTTTTGAATGTTATATATTGCACATTGGATTAAATTAATGTTAGAATATTATACAGATTTAAAATGCATCATATCAGTATAAAAAGATAAAAAATAAGATGTCATATTATTTTTATATATATATATATATATATATATATATCTCTTCACTCTGGCCATGATTCATTTCGCGATACCGGCTTCACGATTCCTGAATCATAAACAGTGCAAAATAATGAACGTTCTTGTCTGTATAAAACTAAATAAATTACAAATTGCTACAAACAGAGGTTTAATATTGAAAACAAAATGTACTACAGGTTCCCTGAATTCTTAAAAATAAATCCATGCCTTTATAAATTCTCCCAAATGTTTTGATTGAATAAACACAAAGACACTGCCCCAGGAGGAAATGATCGACTGGAACATAACGAGCCCCGTAGCAGAGCCTGAGGCGTCGTTTTAACCTGAAATAGAGCTCCAAAGTCGGCTAAAGTGGCCAACATCTGCTGTTTTCTAACATGCTTGTTTTTGGGGTTTGGTTTTAAAAGCATAACAAAGGGAATAAATAAGGCAACGTGAATGACTGACAGCAGAAGTACAACATACCGAAATGCTTTCTTTCTTTTTTTAATTGCTCACGATGTTTAAGAATGAACATGTCATTTAACGTGTAACAGGTGCGTGTTGAAGATGGACCATCACTGCCCATGGTGAGTGAAATCATCTGGCATTTCTAAAGGAAGTTTTGCGCTTGATGTGTATTTCTCAACGCTACAGTTTCCTCTTTTTTTCCCATGACAGGGTGAACAACTGTGTAGGGTTCTCCAATTACAAGTTCTTCATCCTGTTCCTGGCGTACTCGCTGCTGTACTGCCTGTTCATCGCTGCCACGGTTCTGCAGTACTTCATCAAGTTCTGGACAGTGAGTAATCACGTCACGTCTGCTCTTCTTCTGTTTTTTTTTCCCTCGTTCTTCGGCTCGATTAATTAAAATGCGGCACATGTGGGGCGAAACGACAAAAATATTATTATATCGTGATTCGTGAAAACGTTTCTGCGATGCACGATATACACCGCTAAAGTAGTGTAGATATTTGCGAACGTTTCAGGTTTCACATACATGCATTTAAAGTAAATAAACCTTGATGATGACACTATTTAATGTCTAAAAATTTATTCATTTTATTATCATTTTTTAAAAATATTACACACTGCTTCGAGTCAGTTTGTATTATTATTATTATTATTATTATTATTATTATTATTATTATTATTGTTATTATTATTATTAATATAACGTGACATGGTGATACATGGTGATCTGGATATTACATCGTCATGTCGCCGTATCGTAACTCTTCCTTGTGCTTTGCTCTCGTCCTCTCCCTCTCCTCGTGTCTAACTGTCTGTCTCTGTCTGCACTAAGCTTTGCCGGAGGAAATCGGCAGAGAATTGTCCAAAGGTAATCACCGGCGTTAGTGTTCATTGTTGGTTAATGTGTCCACGCCGGCATGGGAAATAAAAATTATAGTAAATACAACTTCATTACTCTTAATTTTCTTTAACCTGTAAAAAAAAAAAAAGGAGCCCTCTGATTGTCTGTGTTGTTTGTTGTGTTTAGCGCTGCATGATTAATTACCTGTTTGTAAACTTGAGTATTTTCCTGCATTACATTCGGTTCTGTATCCCCACCTTTATTTGTTTGTTTATTTTTAACCCCAAATGTCCTCCATGTCCCTTTACTGGCTTTGAAGTGCACTATAGCGGGTACGTAGGGTTCTACAGCGCAGCTCCTTGGAAGATTCAGCTTGGGATTTTGGCTTGCTGTGTATCCAGGGCTTAGATAAGTAAAAAGTAAAATCTCGCATTAATTATAAAATACTTTTATTAACCTATAAAGCACTAAATGGTCTCGTGCCACAATATCTAAGCGACCTTTTGGTTTTCTATGATCCGCCACGCCTGCTTAGATCAAAAGATGCAGGCTATCTGACGGTACCTCGAATAGTGAAGGCTACAGCAGGGGGAAGAGCTTTCTCTTATAGAGCCCCACTGTTATGGAACAGTCTTCCTATTAGTGTTCGGGACTCAGACACAGTCTCAGTGTTTAAGTCTAAGCTTAAAACATATTTGTTTACTCAAGTCTACCCTGACTAGATTCTGTTCTACTACTTCGCAGTCATAATTATCTTTTTTCTCCCTCTCTCCTTTCCCCGAGCCCCACACGAATTTATGGAGATACTAGAGATCCAGATCCTTTCTGCCTCTGGATGGAGCTCAAATCTTCTTTAATTCCAGACTGCTGGGACTACGGCTGCTCCTAACGCCATACAGACTTCATATAAATCCATAATGAACTTTTTCACACTAACTGTTGTTACCCAGATGAGGATGGGTTCCCTTCTGAGTCGGGTTCCTCTCAAGGTTTCTTCCTCTTAAAACATCTTAGGGAGTTTTTCCTTGCCACCGTCGCCACTCAGTGGCTTGCTCAGTTGGGATAAATTCGCACCTTTAATATCTGTATACCATGTTGATATTACTGTAAAGCTGCTTTGAGACAATGTCTATTGTAAAAAGCGCTATACAAATAAAATTGAATTGAATTGAATTGAATAGATAAGTCTCGGCTTATCTCATTTGTTTTCTGAAATAATACTAGCTTCAAAATGTTTTTCTTTAACTGAAGCGCTTTACGGTTGCTTACGTTATAAATATTATAAAGTATAAATAGAATAAAATCACTCCTAAAAATAAAAAAACATCAAATCTCTCTTTATATGTAAATATTTCCTGTTCCAAAAATACATTTCTTTCCCAAATCAATTCCAGTCTTCTCCGTTTCTTACAGGATCCAATAAGGTTCTCTCCGATATCCGATCCACTTTTCCACTGCTGGTATCGACCTGGTACCGATACTGGTACTGGTGTTGATGCTGATATAGATATTGGTACTGATGCTGATATTGATACTGGTACTCGTACCGGTACTGGCACTGATCTCGATGTTGGTATTGATACTGGTACTGATACTGATATAGGTACTGATACTGGTACTAATATTGATACTGATAGTGGTATTTGTACTGATAGTGGTACTGACACTGGTCCTGATATTGGTTGTGGATATAGTGTTACTGATACTGGGAATCAGATCGGTGCCGTCTCTTCTTGTAGGCCTCATCACTCATTTTTCTCATTTTTGTCATATTGCCTTCCCTAATTATCGATGATATATTCTCGTTGTTATTGTTGATGTCGTGCAGCCCTGTGACTCATGTGTTTCGTCCTCATCGATGTTGACCACGTGTCTTACACGCTGTTTATACCCCCCAACTCCTCTCGATCTCTCTCTCTCTCTCTCTCTCTCTCTCTCTCTCTCTCTCTCTCTCTCTCTTTTTCGCTCTCAGAGTGAGCTGCCCGACTCTCACGCCAAATTCCACGTGCTGTTTCTCTTTTTTGTGGCGGCCATGTTCTGCATCAGCATCCTCTCGCTCTTCACTTACCACCTGTGGCTTGTAGGGAAGAATAGATCCACGATAGGTAACGCCCTCGCATCACCTCCACCACTCTGTGCATCCTCGTGACTCAAGTTTATCTTGGCGTGAAATGTTTACACTTCTCTTTGTTCTGTTCTTTCAGAGGCATTTCGAGCGCCCGTGTTCAGGAATGGACCGGATAAAAATGGGTTCTCGCTGGGCTTCAGCAAGAACATCGCTCAGGTGTTCGGAGACCAGAAGAAGTTCTGGCTGCTGCCGGTGTTCACCAGGTAAACAAGCTCACAATTTTCATCTTGTTTATCCGGGATTATAAGAGTTTTTGTTTTTTCTCTGTGCAGTCAGGGAGACGGTCTCACGTTTCCAACCCGACTGGTGGCCAGTGATCCGGAGCAGCCAACAGTAGTCGTACAACCTGACCACCTGAGCCAAAGGTGAGGGTACAGTTCCACATTTCCACCACTCGGTGGCACTGTTACCCCAAATAAAGGTGTCCAAAAATATATTTTAAAATATTCTAAACCAAAACTCTTTCATTAAAGTGGTACAAGTTTGTAAAACATACAAGCATCATTTCTGAAATGATTTCAACAGCTGCTTTATTTACCAAGCTTGTTTTTTTTTGTTGTTTTTTTTGTGTGTTTAGCCCCGCCCTCACGTTTAACCTATATGGTTACTTTGACTTGCTGTTCGAGTAAAAACAACTAAATCTGTCTGAAATCTCCTTTCCAACTTCAGCGTTCTCCAACTTTTCATCTTTAATCGAAACCATCTTCAGCCGACTTGCACCAATCGCAATTCCCTCTCATCGCTTGTGGGCGTGGCCTGTCCTCAGCTTTGTGCTAGATTCTTTCTCAGATTAGATTAGTGTGCTAACTGAACTAGCTATGTACACACAAACCAGAGGCACTAACGATCATTATTTTTCTTCATGATGCTGTATACACGTTTAACGAGAGATGAAAGGATCAAACGAAAACCACGGTTATAAATTTTAAACAATAAATTGAAACAAATTGCAGGCGGAGAACTGAAGAAACATTGGACCTTGCGTGCTGTGAGGCGTACTATGTGTGATGAATTGTTCGAGAGGATCGTTCGGATGTGTCGCTTGTCACGGATTTGTTGCTCCTTAATACAGTGTGCATGCAAACAATCTAGTTTAGAGTTTAATTCAGTTTTATAGACAAACATCTTGCCATTTTTTTCCCCCTCCCCCACAGTGTTGAAGGTGAGCAGTGTAATCCTCTCAGCGAGTCTCAGAAACATCTGCTCAATAACGATCTCCACCACGAGGACATCGTCGTAACGGCTGTAAAGCCTGGTGAGTCGCCACAAGCACAATTCAAGACTGGAACATCCTAATCCGCAGAGCGTCGCTGTCGTATACGCGCTCGATTGGAAAAACGAGAAATAATCCTAAAAACCGTACAGCAACGGTTGAATCATCGTTCAGAGATTGCCCTTGTTATTTTCAGGAAGGGTGCCAGTGTTTATGGAGTTGCCTGCATACCATCGTGTAATTATTTCACGTTTCTCTTCTCCTCCGCAGATGAAAGTGACACCATCACGGTCTCCATGGCTGGCGAGTCTTAGCCAGGTTAGATCCTTTCTCTGTCTGTTCTTTATGGAGGAGGAGGATGACGACGAAGAGGCGGGGTTTGTGAGTCGTGATTGACATGCTGTCATCCCTTCCTTTAGGGTTCGTGGTCGTGAAACTATGGCGGAGAGGAACAGCCATCAAACGTGATGCCTTAAACAACTCCATCACCTCTGCAGCAGCTTCTCGTCTGAGTGCATTCGTTCAGCGTTCAGACAAATTTGCATCCTGATCACTAAAACGTTTTTTGGTTTTTCAAAGCAAACGCATTTTATCTTCACACTCACTCACGAACTGGTGCGGTTCGTATAAACCTGTTGGTTGTTGACCAGAAAAATGCGCACTACCGTAGTATTGTTAGGGGCGTGTCATTCCCCCGGCAGTATCTCATCTGATGTTTACATAGCGCGGAGTTTATAAACTTATAAAGTGTAGTGCTTTTTTTTATGGCGTTGACCATTAACTCTATTTTCTCTCCAAGATACGATTAACAATTTATTATGTTTGAGGTTGAGGTGACAGGATCGCACTTTTGCACGTTGAAATTCCAGTTATCAAACGTTTAAATGACGTTTATATATATATATATATATATAACACACACCCTACCAGTCAAAAGTTTAGACACACTTTTATTTTTCCTCAATACATTTTAGAATAATAATATAGTCATCAAAACTCTGGAGGAACACAAATGCAACAATGGGAATTATGTTGTGATAAAAAAATCCTAAATGAATCTAAATAATTTAATATTTTAGCATCTTCAAAGTCGACACACTTTTTGCTGAGAATTTCCAGAAATGTATTCGTGGCGTTTTCTCTGTGGATTTCTTGAGTTATTTCCCTGAGATGATTATTAAACAGTATTAAAGGAGTTCACATCGACACTGGACTCTTATCAGCTGCTTTTTGGGGTATTTCGCTCTGAGTGGTCCGTTTAAATAAAGATTATTTTGTAAATAATATGTTAGTTTTGTAATGAAAGAAACGAATACATCGGCACAATTATAGCTTTGTCTACAGCACCGCTGTCAAACGATTAATCATACACCTTCAGATCAAAAGGTTTTTGAGATCTTGAGAAACATTTCAGTCGAGTGTCCACAAACTTTTGATTGGTTGTGTGTGTATATATATATATAATATTCTCACCCATCAAAAACAAAATGTTCTGTCACAATATTAAATATCGTATTTCTGGGTGGATAACAGAAGGGACGCTGCACTGGAATAAAAGTATTATGAGAGTTTTATGTAAACGGTATATTTGGGGGGGGCACTGTTAAATTTCATTTAACTTTTGATTAAATAACAAAATACGCAGATATCCCATGCACAAAACTAGACGCTCCTTTTTATTGTACTACAATGGTTAAAGTTGGACTTTAAAAAAGTTTATTCATTATTAAAGTTAAAAATTTTCCTCTAATGTTGGAACGTTGCGATTTTCAGGGTGTTGTGTGTTTAAAATCGATGTTTTACGTGTTATTTTTAATGATTTAAAAACAGTATTGATTATGCTCTTGTAGGGTTGATTATTATGATTATCGTAATGTAGATTCACGGGCGCCGTTTAAGAAATGTGACCGTTTCGGAATGCCGCTGAAGCGAAACGGAGGCGTGGGTGGAGTTATTAGGGTGATGTGGTTAGATCATGTAGCAAGTCTCAAATTTAACAAACCGGTTTTTCTGTACAGAACGAACAAGATGTACGAAACTAATCGGGAAAACAATATCTCATGACGGACAGGAGTTAAAAGCTGGAAAGAACTTTAAACTGCACCTATTATAGTTTTTTCAGATATTATCTTTATACGTATCTCTATACGTAGCTGTTTGTGAATGTAAAAACGTCTGCGAAGTTTCACAAATCAGAGTTTGATGAAGGAACCAATTCTGAACAGCTGAAACAAGTCGTTAGTGATTCCAGATTTACTTCCTGTACTAACCTACGTAGGTTTGTAACAATAAGCCCCGCTGCTTGCTGACACCGGTGTACCAATCACAACAGACTGGGACATCTGACCAATCAGAGCAGCATATGCTCTCTGAAAGGAGGAGTTTAGAGTGAATCCATAGGACGGATCATTGAACGAGTCGTTTGTGACACTGGGGGAAAAGGTAACGCTGCAGTTCAAATTATGAGCATGTTAACGTGTTTTTGACCTTGGATGTGTGTAAATCTATTGTATGAGAGCTTTAAAACAAAATTACGCACATTTCAAAACCATAATAGGTGCTTTTTAAACAAATGCCGTTTGTGTATGAATCGATTCTTTGAGTCGACTCTTTTAGCTGAACATCAAGAACCGCCCTCCCTGTAGACGATGCCATTACTCCTGTAGCGTAATGGAAACGTCTTTCCAAATTCCGAGATGTTTGTTAGCGTTAAATTGATTCGTTTTCAGTAAGCGATTTATATCAGGTAGGGTCACGGTGATTTTCGATGTTCCTTACATTAATTAAGTCAAATTAAACTTGAAACTCATCGTTCATTTTTTCAAAATGTTCTTGCGCATCCGAATATCGCAAATTTAGCGAGGAGCCGATTCTCAAATGATCTGAGTAGCCACTAAAAAGAGCAGAATTCCCATCACGAGTATTCAGCACTTCCTATCAGGATGTGAGTTTTCCACCCGGAAGTCCTGGCAACCCACATGTGTACAAAGATTTCCTTTTTTTTTACGTTAGGGCTGTTAACAATTCGAATACTTTTTCTAATTTTTATAATATATTAGGTCAGAACAACACATTACGAATGTGTTGAATCTGGTGTTTTAGGTTTAGTTGTATAACGCTGTATAACATACATTTAGATGTATGTGTAAACGTTTTTGGGGTAAATAACCCTTGGGTTGTTTAATATAGGATTTACATCGAGCTTTATTTCACACAATACAACCACTATCGATTTTCTAATTGTGTAAAACGTGACCCAGTATTTTTGCTAACGTCTGAAACGGTCGTTTTATGGCTGAGTATCCCCTCCGAAAGTATTGGAAGGGCGAGGCCAATTCTTTTTTTTTTTCTGAGAAAACTACGAATATTAGACGATAGATCAGAATTTCATCTCTCATTTCCTGATATTTAAATGTAGATGTGTTAAACGACTTCAAACATGCCACCTTTTTGTATCAGACCACCCTATTTTTAGGTGAGCGAAAGTATAGGAACAGATAAGTCTTGACGTAAACAACACTTAATATTAGGTTGCATATCCATTACTCGCAGTAACTGCATCAATCCTGCGACTCACTGATACCAAACTGTTGGTTTCTTCTTCTGTGAAGCTTCTCCAGGTTTTTCCTGCAGCTTCTTTCAGTAGTTGTTTGTTTCGGGGGGTTTCTTCCTTCAGTCTCCTCTTCAGGAGGTGAAATGCTGATCAGCTGGATGAAGGTCTGGTGATTGACTTGTCCAGTCTAAAACCTTCCACTTTTCCCCCTGATGAAGTCCTGTGCTGAGGTGGAAGTGTGTTTTGGATCGTTGTCTTGCTGCATGATGAAGTTCCTCCTGATTCATTCGAACACATTTCTCTGTAAATCTGCAGACAAAATGTTCCTGCAGACTTCTGCATTTATTCTGCTGCTCCCATCATGAATTCCATCATCAATAAAGATTAGTGAGAATGTTCCAGAAGCAGCCATGACGCTACCTCCACCATGTTTCACAGATGAGCTTGTATGTTCTGGATCATGAGCAGATCCTTTCTTTCTCCACACTTTGGGACTTTTCCATTGCTTTAGAGGTAGAGGTTCATCTTAGTTCCAGAACTTTCCAGAATGCCTTTCTTGATCCAATACTTTTGAAGAGGACTGTAATATAAAGCACTACGTAGGGTCTCTAACCAAATGAGGTAGCCTATGTAGTGAGCATATATCGTGATTAGAAAGCCTGCATGAGTTTGATTGCAGGAACGCGACACAGTTTGTACCTTCTGGGGTTTGTGAGAAATATCGTGTGGCTACCGCTAATGTCCACTCATTAATATTTATTATACACTCATTAATATTCGCATACATTTCAATACTAAATCTTTTCAATTGAGTTGCACTGAATTGGACAGCCCTAATAGCACAGGTGATGTGTTTTACAGGTGATATGACTCTCATTATAGAAGCTTCTTAAAAGTCTTAAAACTCGAATCAGAACGTTTCTTCGAAATTTATTTGTATTCTTTTTAGAAAATAATCCAAGTTTATATCTAATCAAATCCGTCTCCTTATCTACATTGCATATTCTAGAACTCTACTCCAAAATTTAACCTCCAGTCAAAACATCAATCAAATTGTGATTTGTAAATTGATGTATATAAATTGTGTATCAACACAAACGTAAAATGGTATAAATGATGAGGCTTCATATAAGAGAGTCCACGTTTTTATGCACATTCATAAGCTGCTCTTCTTTCGAAAAGATTTCTTTATATAATCAATATTTAGTTTTAGATTTATATTTAGTTACTTAGACTGTTTTTAGTCGTACGGTCGAGTGCAAAAGTTTACACACCCCTACTTCTGAAGTGTGTATTGGACGTATCGTGTCTTTCTTTGTCTGTGTTTTTCTTTTCAGTTATCTTTTTCCTGAGCTTTGGGTGTGTTTTTGTCTGTTTTTCCTACCTGTTTTCTGTATCTCCTTCTCTAGTTCCATGGAAGCTGAGTATTTTGTGGTTTAGAGCATGTGGGAGCTGTTTTCCTGATTCCCACTGATTCATATCTCGAATGATTATGCGATCGAACTTGTCCGAGCTTTGAAAATCAAAAAAATTTTTAAAAAAAGCATTGCAAGTGTAGATATTTTTACATCACACAAGAATTTGGGATTGTCGGCGTAATAGATTTCCCACCATTTTGCGATGATCTTGTGTTAATCATAATTATTAGGTTTACATTTTGTACGTAAGGCGGTGAGTCGATATTGAACAATACCACTGAATCTGCTACGATTTAACACTTCGAATCGGATTAGTCGCCTCTGTTCAAATCTGGTGGAGGTCTACCATTAATTCACTGATGATGATGATGATGATGATGATGTAGAGGAGCTCGCCTGTTAAATTATTTACACATCAACTGCAAAATATGAATCGATTTTTTTTTTCCCCACCAGTAATTTGTCCTTTTTTCAATCGTTTAAGATAGATGCGTCGATTCAGTTCAGTTGTTGCCTTTTGATGCATCGATCTTTGATCGTTACACCCCATGAAAGTGATTTACTGAACAAAACACACACACACACAAAAGGTGATCGATAAAACTTTTTAAAATTATTGCGAGTCCTGTAAATAAAAGAACTACAGAAGGTTACAAACTTTTGAGCGTGCTAGTAAATATTCTTCCTGATGTACAGTCGGTTATTGTAATATTTAATTCAGAGAGTCTTTTGTGTGTGTGTGTGTGTGTGTGTGTGTGTAAAATATAGAGGGGTTTTTTTTCATCCAGAAATTGAGGGGGGTGCTAACTTTTGCACTCAACCGTACATATCAGGCTCGTTAGTTTAATATCTGACTTTGGTCATTTAAGGCTGCTGTGTTTTTTTTGCCAAATAAAGGGCTGAATATCAGAGCTCAGAGTGTTTACAGCAGGGAAGTTCCTCTGTGTGCTCATGCTGAAGCCCAGAAACACCAAGGACACCAAATCCTTTTTTTTTAATTATTTTTATTTTTATTTTATTTATTTGACACTTCTGTGTTCAGTATCCGTGCTGTCAGTCTTTACTCTGCTGGTGCTCGGTGTGTATTTTTTTGTTTTGTTTCGTACCGTCTGGTCAGGTGTTTAATCTATAAATTGTTGAATATCCAAAGTGCAACTGTGTTTAGGAAGGTGTGTGTGTGTGTGTGTGTGTGTGTGTGTGTGTGTGTGTGTGTGTGTGTGTGTGTATGTATTGTGGTGATCAGTGTCAGATTTTTATATGGATCAGTACAGTAGGTGCGTCAGGAAGCTTGTTGGAGAAATAAAGAACGTGTTGAATAACAGAAATCTGCTTTCACACTAGCAAGCGACGAAGCGTTCGTTTTCTGCGTACGTGTGCGACAACAGAGCCACGATTTCCTCAGTTCTATGCAAATTAGGTATGATGCCGTAAAGAAGCGACAGATCCGAAAACGATCGGCGTGAACGCTTCGATCTTCGATCTTATGCCGCATGTGGTCCGGTCCGATGTTTCTTCGGTTCCGCGCTCACTACTGTAGTTTCCTACTACGGTAAAAAAAAAAACGGAAGAGAAACTCTTCGAACCGGGGTTTTATTCCGTCGTATAAAATGTGTGTAGAGACCGTCGGTGCCTCAGTTAGCCCGATGTGCTAATCTAATCTGAGAACGAAGCCGAGCGCATAACACGTAAATCGCACGAGCGATTTTCACGCTGATTAACGATTTAGTTATTTCTTTTGTGTTTAACTCGTTAGCGTTAGACGTGATACGAATCTACTAGGGTTGTCCTCTATAAGCAGGAAACGCAGGGCGGGATGGGACACGCTCACAGGCCACAGCCCGAGAAGTGACGCAAGCGATTTATCACGTTGTAGTCTGAACGTACGGTCAGAGCATACAGAATATTACAATTTTGTATTCTTTTTTTTATTTATTTTTTTTTCCATGTTGCAGGCGGGTACAAAAAACAAACCCAATAAGGAGTCTGTGAATAAACACCAGTCACACACTTGGCTCTGTCTCACAACGCACAACACCGATGGAGAGATTTCCGAGCTCAGAATGTTGAGAAACACTAAACTGATGTATTTTTCTATGAATCCAAATATAAAGGTAAATAATTGGAGGCTGTACAATGCGGTAAAGTGTAAAGAATGTTTCAGTTGTGTAAAGAACAGCAGACCGGTCTCGTACCACTCTGTCTGGTCTCGTACCACTTCATGTCTCCTTTTTTTTGTTGTTGTTGTTGTTGATTTTTTCCCCCCGTAAACGCTGCCGTAAAGTTTTTTTTTTCCTGAGATCCGACACGTTTAAAGCAGGTCTTTTGCTTTTTTTTCTTTTTCGCTCCATCTTGCTTCCTCCTTCAGTCACAGCACTGATTATTTTATTTATTTAATGTTCGATAAAGCAGTTTTCTTCCTTTTACACCTTTATAAGCCATACTGAATTCTCAATTCTGAACTTTTCAAGTACTCTTACTTTGGACCATTTTCTATTTACTTTTTACAAAACAAAAAAAAAAAAGAAGGGGGGAGGGGGAATCCTGTGGGGTTTTATGGCATGTAGAGTAGCTTATATTTGTACCCCGCTTATTGATTTATTTATTTTTTTTGTCAAATGTTTCAGGATTTACACAAAATATTGAAAATACTGTAAAATGTTGATCTCACGTCTATTTTTCTTGTCTGATTAATTTGAATCTTGATATTTTGTGAATGAAGTACTTGCTTATTATGTGAACATAACTAAAATAAACGTGCTTTTATAGGAAAAAAAAAAGGAGGTGCGTGTGTGTGTGTGTGTGTGTGTTTGTGTGAGACCCTGAACTCTGTTCAGCTCACCGACACTCAGGCCATTGAACTCGTCTTACACATCAGAAGTGAGGAATGTCAAATAATCTCTTACTTCCACCTCCATCTGGATTTTTGTGTCGACTAATCAGAGCTAAATGCGTGGAAAAGTACCTAAACTTATGCTTTTTTTATTTATTTATTTATTTTTTATTCTTTTATTTTTAATCTGTGCTATTTTATGTTTTTAAACTGATTTTTTAAAAATAGTTCTGTATTTTTAGGGGGGGGTTTCCCCCTAATTATAGTTTTATAGTGTTTATAGTTTAGTTTCTGATTCCACTAGTTCATGATTTTTGTTTATTTATTTATTTATTATTAACTGCACATTGTGTGATATCTTCCTAAACTCACTGAACATGCGATCAGCATTATTAACAGTCTTTAAGTAAAAACTCAGTACTTTTATCTGGTTAAAAAATAAAAATGGATGTATTTAATTCCAGTGAATATTATTTTACAAACTTAAATCAGGTATTTTTCCATCCATCCATTTTCTACAGCACTTATCCTACAGGGTTGCGGGGAACCTGGAGTCTATCCCAGGGGGCATGGGGCACAAGGCGGAGTACACCCTGGACAGGGTGCCAATCCATTGCAGGGCACAATCACATACACATTCATACACCCATTCATACACTTTGGACGCTTTAGACACGCCAATCAGCCTACCATGCATGTCTTTGGACTGGGGGAGGAAACCGGAGTACCCGGAGGAAACCCCCGCAGCACGGGGAGAACATGCAAACTCCACACACACAGGGCCACAGTGGGAATCGAACCCCCGACACTGGAGGTGTGAGGTGAACGTGCTAACCACCAAATTACCATGTACCCGTCATGTATTTTTGTTTTATTTATGAATTATTTCCAGTTTGTTCTGGAGCCATGTTTAGCTATTCTTTTTGGGGGGGTTTTTTTAGTCATTATTTACTCATAACTAAGGCATTTGAGAACAGGATGAGTTTATTATATCACACGCAATAAAAGTGTTTGGTATGAAAGCAGAGATCATGTCTGTAGAGAATAATAAATAAAGATTACTGTTGACGTCCCAACATGTAGCTGCATGAAATTTGGCTTTGCTGCACTGATGTAGGAAATAATCCAAAAACACCTCCAGGTGAATCTTTGTGGTTTTACTTAGGAAGATGATATCTTGAATGATGTCCTCACTTGCTCTGAGGGTGGAATTGTAGTGCTTCAGATCATTTCCATTATTTGAGAAAGGGTTTTATAGAGCAGAATAAAGTTGTGGTGTAAAGCTGGGATTTGAGCTGCATTCACACTGACCTACAGGATCCTTTATTCATTTCAGAGCATACAGATGAAGAGGTGGGAAAACTGCCTGGCTGGAAAAAAACGTGACACTCACGGACCACAGGATGATATGAAGTTTGCGTCTTGAACAAAGAATTTTGAAGGAATGCATTAGTTGACATTAAGAGGACATTTAAGCAGTTACGTATTTGATTTATTTGATCCTGTGCTGGTCCGGTGTTCTGTAAACGATGCTGTCGTAGCAGGAAGACATTCTGGAAAGTACTAGCGATGAGGGATACCATGAAACGAGTCGGCTCTCTGAATCGGCTCTTTTAGTTGAACATTGAGAACCGATTCCCATTTATGAGACGATTTCCCCCCTCTTTTTTATACTTTATTGTAGATGAAAGTGGTTATTTTGCAGTGTAATTTTAACCAAAAAATTAAAAGAACAATGTACTTTCTGACATGTGGGCTGATCGTTAGCATATTAACGTGTGTTTGACTCTTATCTGGGTGAACGATTCAGCATGACATGGAGGATATTGTATTTATTTGTTTAATCCAATACAAAATAATGTTATTATGTTGTTTAAAAGTAGATAAAGATCGGATGGAACAATTCCAGCTATAAGAAGTGAAAATGCCACAAACGTTTCCTTGTTTGCAGAAAAAAATGACAAATGAGCCATTAAAGAGCTTAAAGAGTCGATTCTTTTTGGTGAGTCAAATGACTGAAAAGAGTGTAAATGTCTTTCACTACCAGTTTGACCACATATGAATTACGAAAAACAAAAAACGCAATTACACTTTTTAGGGCATACCTTTTTCCCAAACAGTAGTCAAAAAAAAAAAAAAAAGCTAATAAAGTCATTTTCATATTGAATCATTTATGTCACATGCCATGAGCTAGCAGATCCGCACCTTTGTCATGAAATATGTAAACACTCATTAAAATACGGTTATAGCTTGTATTAACATCAGGATTTGATTTTTTCCTTCTTTTAAAGTGCATATGCTAAATACTATAAATGTAAATGTTAGTAAATGTGTTTCAGGACTGAAGCGCGCGCTGTGGAATGTATTCACACTTTAATTATTTCCCATGAATAAACATCATATTCATGTTTGTGTTAAGTGACCTGTAGACGAGATGTCACGTCTGCATGATTAAATCTAATTTATACTCATTATTCGTCATTTAAAGAGCATGCATTTTGTCCAGTTTTTTTAAAACTGCGCCTATAACATATGCCTACAAAGTTGTTGTTTTTGTCGCTCCATTCTGTCAGTTTCTTATTCTCTGATGTTTATGCATAATGGATAAAACAGTTCCAGGATTGAAAGGGGGTGGTGGCTCACAGCTGATACCACATGACCACCGAAACCCTTATTCCCCCTCTCTCTATTTTTTAGAGTTGTCATGGAGTCGCTTCATGTGATGCGGGATTTGAGGAATGAAACAGAGCCTCCAGCATTCCCGACTCCCACACCAGTGCTGCTGGACTGACTGCACGACCCCATCCCATTCCGAGAGGTTTGGGTTGTACTGGGACTAGATTTCTACTTAGAATCTTCAGAGCTCATGTGGGGTTTGTTCGGGCGCGTGCAGGGGCGGGACTGTGCAGGGAGAAGTTAGGAAATAACCACACGGTTATTCATCTTCGGTGGATTTTGGACCACAGTTTCTCTCATATCAGGTCAGATCAGATCAGATCAGATCAGATCAGATCAGTGCGGCTTTGCTGAGGAAGACGGGGTGAGGTCTGATTATCCTTCTGATCTGTGTGTGAAAGTGAAACAGAAAAGAGGTGCAGGATGGACGGAACCAACAGAACCGACCCGGCATGCATACAAGAACCGCCTCTGGCTGTCGAAGTGATCGGACGTAAGTGTTTTTTTGTTTGTTTTTAAACTTACCAAAATACTGTGCATAAACATAGGCTTGCACTTTGGAGCAAACCTAAGCAAAAAGCATCTGGATCCGGGCAGGTTGGTGGTCTTCTGCAGGTTTAACTCAAGAACCATAAGATTCTGCTTGGGTTTTTTCTTCCCTTTTCATTTAGAAAAAAGTGTGAACGTGCTTCTTGAACTCAGGTTCCAGCTTAACATTTAACATACCAGTGAGGTTTTGAGTCAAACTTTGATTTAATTATTACAGTCTTTTCTTGTGTAAAAAAAATAGGAAAAAAAAGAAGAAAAAAACAAAAATGTGTAGCCTTCTGTTTGTAATCGAGTTTTGGTCATAAGCCAATCTCTCTCTCTCTCTCTCTCTCTCTCTCTCTCTCTCTCTCTCTCTCTCCCCTTTATTTTTCTCTCTCTTATTCATTTATTTATTCCAGCAATTTTCCTCAGGACCTATCTATAAAAATGATCATTTTGCTTGTATCTCACACATAATAACAGAAAAATTTTAAGTAACTCTCATCATTAGAAAATGCTAAGACAAGATTATTTTTAAATCCAGATCATCTACACGTATGATACACTAGCACAGGTACTCAACCTCACTAACGCTCTTGTAGCCGAATGAACACAAATCCCCACGACCATGCCCTGAAATCTATCGGAAAGCCTTCTCAGAAGAGCGGAGCGCGTTATAACATCATAAGAAGGGAATAAATCTGGGATAAATGGGATGTTCAACAACCATCACAAGGGTGTGATGGTCAGGGGTGCACATACTTTTGGACATGTAGTGTATACACTTCAGTGGCTTGTAGTATGTTTTATAGCTTTATAACTAATTTTATTAGTGATTGTGCTGATCGTGAATTCTTTGGGTCTTGGAATCTTTTAAATGTAAATCATTTCAGCACAAGTTAATGTAAAAGAATAAATTTGTAAAAAAAAAAATTGTTTCGTTATTGTTAGATAAATGTTTGTCCATTTTCATCTGCAGTAAAATAGTGAAGACTTTGCAGAGCACTTTGGCACTATGGAGTAATAATTCTGTATTATGAGTTCTTCACGAGGTTCTTTAGGTCTGGTGTAAATGATTCTGAGGGTTTAGTCAGATTTCTCAGCTTAGACTTTTCCGTGCTTCATCAACCCAATGGTATTGTTTTTGGAGATTACCCATGATACCTTGTGGTTTTCTGCACTGCTGCATGTGTGATCTTGTGTCTTATTTCTTTATCTCAGAGACAGGAACTTTCTCGGTGTTATGTGTGTGTGTGTGTGTGTGTGTGTGTGTGTGTGTGTGTGTATATATATATATATATATATATATATAAATCAAACACGATTAAACAAGCCTTCTTTATAGGCTGACTGATCTGGCATGACTCGTGTCATCACACATGACCGAAAAGCTTTCACACCTATTCATATCCATCGCTTTGAAGAACACTTAGTCTGGAGATTTTGTCTATCTTGGCTTAAAAGAGCTGACGGTTTAGTGAATATGTTTTCAGTCAGATGAGGATTGTGGAATTTATTGTGCGAAATGCTGGATGTTCAGCAGGGGGACATCGTTGATGAAGAAGAAGAATAAGAAGTTTTCCCAAAGCCTGTAGTTGCAGGCACAGAGACTCCGGGACATCCCGTACCTCCAGTCTCCCTCGTGACTCTCCGTACTCGCTGCTGGCTCTCCAGACTGCTGCAGGAAATCCTCGTCTGTCCACCACTCGTCTCGAGTTTGCTCACATCTGAAATTAAAATGCACTAACTAAAATCTATATTCCTCATGATGTAATGGTGGTGTGTGGAGACACCGAGGTTTCCTGTGGAGTCGGAGCACCATGCTGCCAAATGATGGACCTGATGCTGTTGCAATCGACTTAACTCGGAAATCCGAGCTCAGAATTACCGATGATGAGTTTCTGAGGTTTCTCAGCGCAGAGAACTGTACGCCGAGGGGTCTGAGAGTTTACACTATTTTCTCCTGAACAGAGCTCGACGTTTTCGGGATCATCCTTTACTCCGTACTCACCTTCATGGCGTCGGTGTCCATGCTGCTCTACATCGAGGAGTGTGTTTACATCTACAGGAAAGTTTCCAACAACAAGAAGAGCGCCATCATCTGGGTGAACGGAGCCGCACCGGTGAGCGAGGATTCTCTTAAACTGAAGTGCATGATGGGAGATTTTTCACTTCTTCAGGCTGAGTGAATTTGAGGTTTGATTAAAAGTCAAAAATGTTTGTTTGTTTGTTTGTTTGTTTTTGCACAGGTTATCGGTGCGATGTCCTGTTTAGGAATGTGGATCCCAAGAGCCACAATGTTCACGGACATGACCTCAGCCACGTGAGTGTGAAAGAGAACGCTCAGACAGCCATTAGAACAGGAAAAGAAATCATAAAACAAACAAATGACTTTTATATCATATTTTACACATTAGATTTTTTTTTGCACAAGAATTGTAATAAATGTAGCGTTACGCACAAACATTCCACAATTAAGGTACGTATCACAATATTTACACCATTTTTAGAAACAAAAATAAATAAACAACACTCAACCCTGGAGGCCTAAAATTATTACCATTAGCATATTTATTAAAATACAATTTTTTTTAAAAAAAGTCAAAAGACGCCAGGTTTCTTTTAAAGTCGCAAATTCATCTCTTTATAATTTAAATACATTTCTCCCTTAACACATGTGTCTTTTCTTTAAGTTCAATCCTTTCTTTTTTATTCTGTTTTTCAGAATAGAGTGCTGAACTATATTCCTCAGTCATTTCCAGAATTATTGGCACCCCAACAAGAAAACAGGAGCAAACAATAATGA
Organism: Ictalurus punctatus; assembly: GCF_001660625.3. NCBI lineage: Eukaryota > Metazoa > Chordata > Actinopteri > Siluriformes > Ictaluridae > Ictalurus > Ictalurus punctatus. Next base: position 8,788,070 of record NC_030438.2, on the reverse strand, counting down.
ATTAAAGTCCACTCAAGCAGAATGAACTTTTTTTTAACCATAAAAATGTCTTACAGAAATGTCTTGAATATTTCAAATAAATGCAAACAAATCATCCTCCTTGAAAAGGATTAATTATATTTAAATGCTTAATTATTTTAGTAGTATTTTTTTTTAAAGTTTACTTTATTTTAATGCATTAATGAATTTTTAAATGATTTGAATTAATTAATCATTTTTATTTTAATTTGAAATCAGTTTCCAGAAACTCTTTTTTTTTTTTTAAATACCTGAGGTTAAAATCTTTTTGTCATCCATGTTTGAAATGATATTGTGTTTAAATAACACTGGTCAGCGTCCCCATGTGTTCAAGCTCAAATTTATTTATTTCATATATTCTTTTATGCTAATTTTTAGGAAGGGTGCCAATAATTCTTCAGGCTATGAATAGTTCTTAAATAGTTCCTTTCTTTTTAGCTACAAAAACATGTTGAACTATTTATTATTTTGAAGCCGTGTGTGTGTGTGTGTGTGTGTGTGTGTGTGTGTTGTAGGTATTTTGCCATCGTGGTGTTTAAGTTTCTGATTCTGATGATCGAGGAATGTGGAGGTGATGAGGTTTTTCTGAAGCGTTCAGCTAACAAGACGTTCCGGATCAGTACCGGCCCGTGCTGCTGCTGCTGCCCCTGTCTGCCCCGAGTCCCCATCACACGGTAACACACACAAGCCAAAGTAATGTATATACGCTATATGCACTGTACACTATACGGCCAAAACTATGTGCACCCTGACCATCACACCCATATGAGGTTCTTCCCCAAACTGTTTCCACAAAGTCTGACGCACACAGTTGTATAGAACGTCTCTGTATACTGTAACGTTTCAATTTCCCTTCACTGGAACTAAGAGGTCCGCACCTGTTCCATCTGCTGCACAAATACGTGGTGTGTGAAGGTTGGAAGAAGGTAGAAGAACTCGAGTGTCCTGCACAGATCCCTGACCTCAACCCAACAGTACACGTTTGGGATGAACTGGAAATGAACTGGAGTCTCCTCACATCCCAACAATAGTGCCTGATCTCAACCTCACTAACGCTCTTGCAGCCGAATGAACACAAATCCCCACGGCCACACCCTGAAATCTAGCGGAAAGCCTTCTCAGAAGAGCGGGGCGCGTTATAACAGCAAAAGAAGGGAATAAATCTGGGATAAATGGGATGTTCAACAAGCACATAAGGGTGTGATGGTTAGGGGTGCACATACTTTTGGACATGTAGTGTATATGTTTCAGTGACTTGTAGTATGTTTTATAGCTTTCTGATTTTATTAGTGATCGTGCCGATTGTGAATTCTTTGGGTCTTGGAATCTTTTAATAAGTACATAAGGGTGTGATGGTCAGGTGACTGTTGTTCTGTTTCTGGCCGAACGTCCTGCTGGTCACTGACCTCTCAGTCAGATGACCTGAAGAACCGTGGGGTCATTACACATTCAGAGAAAGCGGTTTAGAGGAATTAGTGAGCCATCGGAAAAAGAAAAAAAAACGCGACCTTATTATTAATACGTAGAAATCTTGGCGTATTTTATGATTGGATCTGATTTCACAGAAGGTGCCATGATCAGATTGTAAAAAGATTCTTGCATCTTGGTTTTATTTTTTGGGTGAGACCGCTTCCTGTTTTTAAATACATAAAGATAAATAAATAAATTAATTATTATTAATAATAATAATAATAATAATAATAATAATAATAATAATAATAATAATGACATTGTTTTAACATGGTATCAGTCTGATACCAGCAAAAAAAAAAAGGTGGATTGGATATCAGAGAAAAGAAAAAGGACGTATTAAATCCCATCCTGTAAGGAATGGAAGAAAAAGATTGGACCTGTAAGTACAAAAAAAAAAAAAAATTATTAAATTATTTTTAATTTAATTTTATTAAATTAGTTAGTATTTTAATAATTATTAATTATTAGTGAAGTGCTTCACTGTGTGTGGGGAAAAAAATGAATTTTAAAATAGTAAGTAATAATAGTGAGATAAAATGATTGAATGAAGGACACTAGATTTATTTGTCATCAGAATTTTTTCTATTAAATACATTTATGCAAAAGCCTGAAAAACTTGAATTACAGCCTTTGTGCATCTAAAATCGGATTATTTTTTTAAATCCTGGTAAATCCTGCATGTTTTGTTTGTCCAGGAGATGGCGCTGTAGTTAATGACTCGTATGCATTTTTCCCCATTAAAAGCTCTTAGAGGGGCAGAACAAAGGCCGTAAATAATGAATAAAAGCTTATTAGCGTTAAGTAGTTGTTTGTTTGTTTTTTGCTAATGAATAATAATTCAGTTCATTAGAGCGAGCTGATTTGAAACGAGCGAGTTGGTATAAACCTGTCATTTGCAGCTGCACTCCTGTCAGAACTGCTGTTCTAGTAAACGAATCAACAGCGGTTCAGTGAAATAACCTCGTCTCTCGTCGTGTGTTTGTGTCATAGTCGCTCTCTGTTCATGCTGAAACTGGCCGCCTTCCAGTTTGCTCTGCTGAAGGTGGTGTTTACGATCTTGTCCATCATTTTGTGGACGAACAAGAACTTCGACATTGCTGATGTGAGTATAGACTCGTTTTCGCAGCTCTGGAAGGATGACTTGTGTGTGTGATGTAACCGAAATGTTGCAGTATATAATGACACTGTAGTGGCTGTGTTTGTGCAGATGTCTATCAGCGGTGCTGCGATCTGGATAAACCCCGGCGTGGGCGTCCTCACCATCATCGCCCTGTGGCCCGTTGCCATCATGTTCATGCATGTGCGCAACACTTTACGCAGCCTGAAGATTATCCCGAAATATGCCATGTATCAGGTGAGTCTCTGCAAACCCTCTTTAAATACTTAACATCACTGGTAAAGTTCAGAAACGCTGCTCAGATTAGAATGAGCAAGAAATTCCACAATACACACTGCATTTTATACAAATTTTATAATGTGCTGTAGAGCTCGGTTTAATTTGTTTTAAAATAAATGCACACGTTAGTTAGGTGACTATTTCACCAATCACCTAGTTGGTCAGATGATCAATTAATATGAATGAATACGTAACTAAATAAATAACATTACATCATAGTAAAATGTAAATAATTCTATTACAATACAGTGTAATGCTAATATGGGTCAGTTAAATGCTTATACAGTGCAGTGTCGTATACTCCTAACAATCCCAATAGAGAAAAATGCTACTATATTATAGTACAATACTATTAATGCTAAAATAGTACAGAAAAAGTTATTATAGTAAAACATAATGCTAATATAGTATCAAAAGATGCTAATATGTACAGTTAATACAAGGGTTTCTTTCACAGCGATGTAAACTTATAGTCGAGAAAATACGGTATAATATATTTCAAAATCAGTCCAAAATTTAAAAGTCCACAATAGCTGAAAATGAGAAAAAACTCATTCTTGTTATTGGATATAAAGTCACAAAAAGAACAATAGTAATTTTATGTCATGATAAATGCAGTTGAAATTACTTTGGACTTGCGTTCCCAGATAGTTAACTCAACAAGACACTGACATTTTTTGCTTCTTGTTCTTGTTGTTGTTGTTGTTGTTGTTCTTCTTCTTCTTCTTCTTCTTCTTCTTCTCTTCTTCCTCTTCTTCTTCTTCTTCTTCTTCTTATTATGATTATTATTATTATTATAATTTTGCCCATGATGCCTTTCTGTGTGTTGTTCCTAAGTTGGTGCTGGTGCTCAGTCAGCTGCAGTCGGCCATCATTAATATTCTGGCCATGAACGGGACGATCGGCTGCGCCCCGCCGTTCTCCTCTCAGAGCCGCGGTTACTGTGAGTCTCACACCGCTGAAATAATCCACGTACAATTCAAACGCCCAAGAAACTACTTTCACCTTCATTACAAACAACAAAACTAATGAATAAGCAAATTCAATTCAGTTCAGGTTTATTTGTGTAGCGCATTAAACAACGGACATTGTCTCATGATGTCAGGTCAAGAGTGTGACCACCATTATTAGTGGGTCTTATTACGTTCTGATTGACCCCTAGTGAATCTAGAATGGACACAACCGCTGTTCTCAGAGGGTCTTTTGGGTTATCAAAATGAATATTAACATCAGCAACGATTAAAGCTTTATCTACAGAAACAACCAGGCTCAAGATAAAATCTGAAAATTCACCAAGGAATTCAGTATATGTCCCTCGGGGTCTTTAAATAATAATTAGCGGAATTGACTTATTTTTTGTGGCTACATATGTTATACTGGTATAAAAAACTTCAAAAGACTTGAATTTATCACTATGTTTTTGTGCGACACCTAGATTATGACTATAGATAAGTGCGACACCTCCTCCTCTGCCAGTCAGACGAGGCTAATGTATATAACTGTATCCAGGACGACTCGCCTGGGGTCTGGCCCATGCCTTCCACTGCCAGACGGAGACCTGGGCTGGATACGTCCTGGGTGCACGGTCCCTGCACCGTGATAGTATCATGCTGCATGCTTACCTTAGATTTGTGGGCAATAGCACGAGATGTTTATAGCGTGAAATTAGAAACAACCCCCAACATGTCCTCCTGCCAGTAAGCTAACTCTAAGTAAACTGATTTATTTCACAGCACCTAAACTTCTCCATATGTAACATCGTTACCATAGCAACGTCGTCATCGTTCTTAGAATTTGCATATCAAACATGACGTGACCAGTTTAAGCTTGTACAAAGCCCCGCCCCCGGACCGGTGTAATGCCGAGAATGTGGTCTAAAAAGCTGAATTAGCATGCAGTTTCTGTTTTCAGTTGTCAGTGTCATCCTCCTCCTCTAATAATTTGCATATCGGGTATGATTGGTTCAAAGCTGTAGGGCATTAGTGACATCACAAATGTAGCTCAAAAAAAAAAAGTGTTAAGTGACAAATTTTTTAACATCTGAAAAGTTTTTCTGTTTTTTTTTCCTAGTGATGAGTCAGCAGCTTCTGATCTTGGAGATGTTCATCATCACGCTCGTGACTCGGTTGTTGTACCGGCGTCGGTATGATCCCATACCTTACAGCGACAGCGAAGAGGAGAAGAATAATGGTCTCGAATCTGAGTCCAGCAAACACTGTGTGAAAAAATAATGAGTGAAATGCTTTTTTTGGCTCAACGTCACAGTCACACGGACATGTATATCTATATTTTTGTATTTATAAGCAACTGGCTCTTTTTTGACAAATAAGGTACAGTATTTTTTTTTATCAGTATATTTTTAATCAGTACAGTAATTTTTGTAGGTCTGTCCACTTTTTGTGCAGAAAAAGTACAATGTTTTAGACTATTATTATTATTATTATTGTTATTATTATTATTATTATTATTATTATTGTTGTGGGTTCATATGGTGGCTTAGTCAGTTCGCACATTTGCCTCACACCTCTAGCATTGTGCGTTCGATTCCAGCCGCCAGCCTGTGTGTGCAGAGATTCCATGTTCTCCCCGTGCTTCTGGGGTTTCCTCTGGGTACTCCGGTTTCATCTCCCAGTCCAAAGACATGCGTTGTAGGCTGATTGCCATCTCTAAATTGTCCGTAGTCTGTGAATGTGTGTGTGAATGTGTGTGTGATTGTGCCCTGTGATGGTTTGGCACCCCCTCCAGGATATCCCCCGCCTTGTGCCCTGAGTTTCCTTTGACTGGCTCCAGGTTCCCGTGACCCTGTGTATAATAATAATAATAATAATAATAATAATAATAATAATACATTTTATTTTTGGGTGCCTTTCAAGACACTCAAGGACACCTTACAAATAAAAAGATACATAAGAAATGTATGAAGAATAAGCATTTTTAAAAAAATGTTTTTTAAGACATGATTTAATAATTGAAAGACTAGAACTATTACGTACGTCTCGAGGCAAAATATTCCAAAGACTCGGAGCAGTACAACTAAATGCTCTACTTCCCATAATAGTCAAATGTACAAAATGGACGGATGGATGGATTATTATTGTTCTTATTTTTCACTTGCAGCACTTTTTGCAATTGAAATGCAGAATAAATCCACGTGGGACGTGTTCTTCTTCTTCTTCTTCTTTTTCTTTTGTTATTTCCTAATTTCTCAGGGAGAGTCTTCACCCCTTGCCCTAATGGCATCATTATTGTTTAAACTTACCGTTCATTATTTTTAATTAAATTTGCTCAGATTGATCAGATCTTGTGTGTAATCATTTTGCCAGACATGTTTAATGTTTAAATAAAACTGATGCTTTGGCATTGAGAGAGAGAGAAAAAGAGGAAAAAAGTATAAAAATTCAATGCAAGAACGAACCAGGCCTATAATCATCCTGGCACCGGTCAACAAGGATTAAACCTGAACCTGAATAACAGGAGAGTTAGAAATCATACCCGTAAATGTGAGATGTTTTGTTAATAATATTATTATTATTATTATTATTATTATTATTATTATTATTATTATTATTTAAATATCAGTAATAAGACAAATTTACTAGCCACTTTATCTGAAAGTCAATCATTCATAAACAAGCATAAATAATTTTTAATCAACCTGCAATATTAAAATGAAACCCACGAGTGGAAAGTCCAGCTATAGTGGCTCAAAATAAATGAATATGATCGTATATATTTTCCCAACAAGCAGCATTTTCCCAGTATTGGGTTTCCACCAGGTTCCTCCAACAAACATGTAGGTAGGTGGATTGGTTACTCTAAATTGCCCCAGGCGTGAAAGAGGTGTGTGTGTGTTCAGGGTATTTATTCTGCCTTGTGTTGTGCCCAGTTCCTGGGATAGGCTCTGGATCTTGATCAGTATAAAGATGAATGAATAAATGAATGAATGATTCATATCTAATCTAACCTGATATGAATGAAACACCACAGCACTGATCATGTTTCTCCATGTATACATTCAATTGCAAGTTTATTAGCAGCCATTTATTAACGGCCAGAGACCTTCATGAGTGTCAGACCCCCATAAAGTGAACTATAGGCCTGTCTCAAAATATTTCCATTCATTTATATTTTCCTAAAGCTGCCTAAACAGCAAAACGACACCCAACTTCCTTCTCGCACTAATCTGCTTCATGAGTCACTCATCAACGCTTCACCACCTGTAAAAACACGTGTTGTAGACGTGCACACGTACAGGTTTATACACAGCTGCGTACTTAACATCTCAACCTAACATGACAGCAGCGCACACAGGCAATGGAGGGACCGGTCTGTTTCTGACCAATCACAAGCCGCGATTCACTACTTCCGCGTTTCCAAGCCAACCAATCACAGCGCGGTCCATCGGCGCCGCAGAGTTTCACAGAAACCGTTCAGTGGGTGAAGAAAAACAATAGTGGGAACATTTCGGTGTTTTTTTTTAATTAATTTGGAGCATTTGTTGTGATGGAAGAGGAGAAGAAGCAGACGTCTGAAACGATCTCCGATAATGCTCTGATGATTGTAAAGGAAGTGTAGCGTTTGCGGTTTTAATGCCTTTGATGAATTGCAGCAACAGAACATAACATTAGCCATCATTAGCTGTTTATAATAAACAGTGCAGCTGTTTGTTTTTAAAAACATTTTATTATTTTTTCTCATCACAATGAGGTTGTCGTCGGTTTTTTTGAACATCTCTGCAAAAATTGAGTATTACTCCAGATTTTCACCATCTCCTCTCTCCATCAAGCAGTTCCTGGAGTTTGGTAAGTTATATTTTATTGCATTAATGAGGATGTATAAATATGTGAATATATAATACGTTTTATATTCGCATATTTATACATCCTCATTAATGTATAAATAATAAATGTAGAAATATATAAATGTATATAAATATCGTATCCTGTCCTGCTTTATCCTAAATAGGCTTTACAGAACAAGACCTCCTGACATAATATCTACTTCCTGTGCGCTTTATAGTGCACTAGATGTCCAATAGTTTACTAGTGAACCATTTTGAGATTCAGATTAGACTCTGATTCTGATCTAAATTTCACCAGGATGCTTTATGGCAGCTAGGGTTTGACAAATTTGTGATATTGCTAAAAGTTTTCATTTAACCTTCTTAAATATATATTTTGTAGTCCACCATGCTTTTATAAAATGCCAGTGCTGTTTTCCATTCTTAGAAAATCTAAATACAATCACTTATATTGTGTATTGTAAAAAGAATAGCTATTAAATTAGCATGATCTGATCTTTTTTTTCTGTTTATTTGTTTTTGTCATATTGTCCAGCCCTGATGTTAAATTCTTGATTCTGATTGGTCAGAATATGTTGATGTATTATAGTTCATATTAATATAATATTATGGCTGGGTGATATGACAAAAATATCATATTGTGATACTTGAGGGCATTTCTACGATACATGATGCGTATCACAATATGTAATTTAGTTAACAAACTATCTATAAAAAACAGTAGTAAAATAACTGTGAAATCAACGGCATCTGTTCAGTACCATTTAATTTTTAATTAGTAAAAACGTTTTAAAAAATCACCATACCAACGATATCTCAGAAAAGTGTATCGCGTAATCATTTATCACAATACCAATATTATATCGATAGAGTTGCAATCAAAATGATTCAACCTGCATTGCAACTCAATTTTTTGTCAGAATGTACAGAGTTTCAGCTGTTTGCGATGGAAAAAATATAACAAAAGCAATTTAAAAAGTTCGACACAACAAATGCTTCAAATGGTTTCCACAAATTCAACCGAAAATGCAATTTATTTCTCTTACTCAACTTCTCAACTTACTTCTCTAGTCTCAAAATTATTCACCCCCCTGAATAGAATCCCTCACAACAGCACAAATATGCAAAACTGGTGTTGTCTCAAGCACACCTGAGGCAATTAATCAAGGGCTTCATTAGTTGCACCACTTGTGCTTGAAACATCTGAACTGGCTAGGGGCAGAAATCGTATGAAATACCTGGATGGAGCAGAAAAAGGAAGCTGTTGACGGCTGCAAGCAGATTTGTGAGAATGCAGGTTGTGAAAAACCCTCGAGTGACTGCAAAAGACCTGCAGTAAGACTTATTGCAACATGCACTTTGGTTTCAGTGAGCACAGTAAGGCGCATACTAAACACAGAAGGTTTGCATGCCAGAACTCCAAGACATTCACCACTACTGACCCAACCGCACAAGAAAAAAAGTCACCCAAAATCACATAAATAATCCACAGAAGATTTGGGGTTCTGTTCTGTGGAGCGATGAAACAAAACCGGAACTGTTCAGCACGATGGATCAGCGGTATGTCTGGAGGAAGAAGAATGAAGAAAGAACACTCTGTCCACAGTCAAGCATGGTGGTGGCTCGGTGATGCTCTGAGGCTGCTTTGCATCCTCTGGCACTGGAAACCTGCAGCGTGTGGAAGGCGAGATGGATTCATTGAAGTATCAGGAAATCCTAGGAGAAAACGTCACGCCGTCTGTTAGGAAGCTGAAGCTCGGGCATCATCGGACCTTCCAACAGAACAATGATCCCAAGCATACCTCAAATTCCACCAAGGCTTGGTTGCCGATGTAGTTCTGGAAGATTCTACAGGGCCATCACAGTCACCTGACTTGAACCCCAGAGAAAATCTCTGGTGGGATTTGAAGAAGGTGTTTGCAGCACGCAAACCCAAGAATATTACTGAACTGGAGGCCACTGCTCATGAGGAACTGCATCTGAATTTTAATTCAGTTATGAATTTATAATCATGTAGTAATTAAATCTTACGTCTTACACCACAGTGCTGTTGAGTTCTGGATTGTGATTGGTCAGAAGGTGTGGGTTTTATATTCTATAACTGTAAGCACCGCATTAGTGTGTAGAAATCATTGGTAGAATATTTATAGTTAGAGCATTGGGCTCGACGTAATACCAGAATTTATACCAGAATGTTCTCTATGGCCTGATGCTGTTCCTGTTAGCTTCTCTCGGTACCGTTACCTCTGCTTACACATTAGAGCCGTGTGTTTACAGGACAGACCAGTTTGGATATTCTACTCCTTGTTTATGTGGCTTGATTTTTTTTTTGGAGGGGTGGGTGCTCTCCCTGTATGGCCTGTTAGAGCTCATGGGTTTACAGTTACAGGAGATTTGCTCTGTTTATTTGACCCGTATTGTTCTCCAGAGCTCAGTGATGAAAGCCCCTGATAAAGACTCTATTTATCCTGAACACCAAGCTCCAGTTTTCAACTGTGTTTAATGACCGGTAAATCAAGGTCAGGCTTGGACTTATGAGATAACAAATTGGACTTTTGCAGTGCATAACAACGATATTTATTTTGACACGTAAAACTCTCAGGACACATTGACATGTTTTGCGTTTCCTAACTCATAACTCCATTAGCTTCAATGTAATTATTAAATAATTCATTACAGCCTCTGATTACAGTCCGTACTAAGCCGAGAGTGTAATGTTTAAGTGTTTGAACTCGTTTGTGAGGTTAGGTTTGTTGGCACGTTTTCGTAGTTAAAACGGACACCTTCTCACTGCTCGTGTATTATATGAAAAACGATTCAGAGGCAGGGCTACAAGTGATGTCACAAAACAAGCTCCAGGGCTGGCTTCGAGCCAGTCACGTCAGAAATGCAAACGATTTAGAGGAAGATGTGTGACTTGGAGCTCTGGAAGTTTTAGTCGTTTATTTGCATAGAAAAGGAAAAGGTTAACGAGTTATCATTTGTCCTGTGAATAAATGAACACTTTGGGTTAAAGTGTTTTTGCATGTTTTTGCTGGTTTAAAGGTCGATGAAATAGGAATCCTGATGTGTTCCTTCTCAGCACAAGCACGCTTACGGGTTGTTCCCGTCGAGTTTATATCGCTATACAGACGAGCAGTACACCAAGCTGAAGTTTTGTACGCCGTTCTTGTCTTCTTAGTGTCTTTATTTCTGTGTTTTTTTTTTTTTTTTTTTTGTTCCCCCATTATGATCCAACTTTTCTGCTCTAAACCGGAATATTTGCGGCGTTTATAATGATTATTCATGTTCCTGTGGAAAAAGCCTCTCTCCTGGAAGTCTGTGTTTAAGTTAGAGCTCTGTGGCCATTTTATTCATCCTCTGCCTGATGTATAATTAATGTGTGTGTGTGTGTGTGTGTGTGTGTGTGTGTGTGTGTGTGTGTGTGTGTGTGTACGTGCCACTCGTCACATCCAGCTCTTGTTTAAACATGGTTCTGACACCAAAAACATTGCAGAACAAAGAGTACTGGAAATGGTTGAATGAGTTTATATTGAACTAATTCTCTCTCTCTCTCTCTCTCTCTCTCTCTCATTAGATGAACACATTTTTTTTTAGTTAAACCTCAGTGTGCTGAGTCAGCGGTCAAGCTGCAGGGGACATCCGTGTGTGTGTGTGTGTGTGTGTGTGTGTGTGTGTGTGTGTGTGTGTGAGTTGTGTCCTATAAATGACAGAGCATGGAAAGGAAAAATTTCCACCATGCTGTAGTGTAACTCTTCATCTATTAAAAAATGCATTTAGTGCATGTTGTTGTTTACGTTTTTCTGTACTAGACTGTAATATAGCTGTGTGTTTTTGTGTGTCTCTGTTTGGTTTCTGGAAGCTTTCATCCGAATATTTCTTGGCGTCGGATCACAGGATTAATGAACCGACACATCATGCATTTTTATGTATATAGTTGCGTTGTGAAACATGCTAGTTCCTGTTCTCACTTACGTTATAGCAGCTATAAACGGTCGTTCCCTCGCCAGCCGTCTGTCTCTCTCTAGAAAGAGATAAACTACTCTGTCCTGAAGATGTCGGAAAACTTCAAAGTTACAGCTTTACCTCTGACTGTTACACAGCGCTGACACTGGAGACTCCTTCCTTTAATGTTTAATAAAAAAAAATTTTAAAGTCTCATTTCTTTAAGAAAACTTCACAACCACTTCAATAGTTTTTAACAGTCCGTTTACGTATGCCGTACAAGACCTTGTAAATGAGCTGTTACTATAGAAACTGCAACATTTTACGATGCATTCGTATTTTTGATTTAACACGATTGTTTTCCTGTAAGTCATGATGGTGTCCGTGATTTCATGCACCTGCGATTTGCAGTTGCACTACTGACAGAGAAGATTAATCAACAACGTCTGACCAATCAGAATCCAGAATTCAGCAGCGCTGTGGTGTAGAAAGCATTACTATGTGGTGTAAATAATAAATAATGTTTGATAAAGCTAGCATTTATTAATATGAAAGAGAAAATATTTAACTCTTTTTGCATGGTGTTTTTTGCATGGTGAAAATTTAATTTATCTCAATTTTTTTTGATGGGGAAATTATACAAAAAGACTGTTTTCCTATGTAACTTGGAAAAAATGGGAGCTTTAACTTTGATATAATAAAAAAAAAAAAGAATAAAACATGTCACATGACCAGGAAGTACTGTTTGCAGTTTCTTTACTGCAGTCACATGGCATGGTGAGAGCCCTCCGATGGGGACCTTCAAAATGTGATTAATCTTCAGGCACAATTACTTAAAGGAAAGAATTGAACACTATCTGAGATAAGTTAACATTTATTTTCTGTCATTTGAACAATATATAACAATATATTTTGAGTATTCTGTTAAATGGTGAAATGGAATCGTCGCCATACGGCAACAACATGCAGTAAAGGCACTATTGTACTGTTTGTGTGTGTGTGCGTGTGCGTGTGTGTGTGTGTGTGTTCATGAACTGAAACAGGCGTACATAGCAAACCAGACTCGAGACTTCTCTAATAGTATATTTACAATTTTTCACTTTCACAGTAGGAAGTTGCTGTCATTTCAGACATTTTGCTACAGCAAATTGTTTTCGAAATGTTATGTTTTGAGAGAAAGAATTAAAGACACGTCACTCTAAACATGTTTGGATCTAATTTCTGTGTGTGTCGTGAGTGATTAAATCCATCCACATACTTTTTACAACTGTAGTTCCTGTAAAGATGTCATTTTTACATGTTTACTAGGTGGTAAAAAAAACAACAACTCCTCTGCACCTTATAATCTGGAAGAGGCAGTAATTAGAGTAATAACATGCATTGTGTTTATTTATGTGTGTAAAAAGTCATGCAGTAGAGGGTTAACTGCAACTCAGGAATTCTAATTTTGCCGTCCGAATTAAAAAAAAAAAAAAAAAAAAAAACCCGGACAGTTTATAACCAGTGGTTTGTGTGAATCGTGATTTTTGCGACAGCATTTTGGCCTACATTATATAAAACAGTGCGCTTTATGGTCTGAGTCAGCCAGCCTTTGATTTCCTGCAGACATTCAGCTCTTTCAGCTGTTTTTACGTTTCCAGGAAGGGACAATGCGTGTGAGAAAACCTCGTACATGTTCCTGAGGAAGGAGCTGCCAGTGCGACTGGCCAACACCATGAGGGAGGTCAACCTGCTGCCCGACAAACTGCTGGCTCAGCCCTCCGTCCGACTGGTGCAGAAATGGTGGGTGGAACTCAGACTTGTGTGTAACTGAACCTTGCTGCTCCCTGACCTGTGACTGGATGTTGTTATTTTTTAACCCCTCAGGTACATGCAGAGCTTTCTGGAGCTGCTGGATTATGAAAACAGGAGCTCAGACGACCCGCACGCCCTGAACGAGTGAGCATCATCACTTTATCTTTTTCCAGTTTGAGCTCCTGGATGCATGCTTTTAAGTTTCTACGTTTCCAAGTAAGATTTTGCATTCACATCATCCTTTTTTTGTTTTCTTTTCCCCCCACACTTACTTTCAGCCGTTTTTGTATTCCAGAGTGTTTATAAAGCACACCTGAAGTCAGTTTATCAGATCAGTATTTTTAATGAATTGTTGAGTCAGTCTTTCTTCCTTTCTGTCTCGCAGTTTTTCCTGACTCCGCCCAGTCGTCATTAATATTCATAAAGCAGGCGGGTAACGTTGATTTTCCCACCGCCATGCTGAGAGCTCAAATCCGAAAGCGGCGTTTAATTTTCTGTAACGGCTGCAGTTCAGATCGCGGGTTTATATGAATGCACTCGTTCTGATACTTTATCGTTTCTCTAGTAACAGCACATTCTTTGGGACTGAGGGTGGATGCTCGACATAAACAAATGAAATTTTTTATTTATTTTTTTAACTTAAAAAGGAGATGTTTATTAGCATTAAGGAGTCTTCAGTGTCAGATGTAAAGAGGTAAAATTTTGCTTCCGTGCTTTTTTTTTACCTTGTAGCTTCCTGGAGATCCTTATCGAGATCAGGAACAGACACAACGACGTGGTTCCCACCATGGCCCAGGGCGTGATCGAGTACAAGGAGAAGTTCGGCTTCGACCCGTTTGCCAGCTCCAACATTCAGTATTTCCTGGACCGCTTCTACACCAACCGCATCTCTTTCCGCATGCTCATCAACCAGCACAGTACGTTCTTCTACACGCACTTCACGCTCTGCAGCTCAGGAGGTTCCCAGGACAGGGATTCTCGACAGGAACTCAAGACATGATGTTTAAATGTTTAAAACTCTCCTCTTGGAAACTGGTTCTGCTTCTATCACGTTTAACTATTTGGGTGGAATTAGCTGCACTGGCCTTAAAGTCGCATCTTTCTGCTTTAAAACGGAGGCTTTCTCAGTAATTCTGTATCGTTTGATGGCGGGGCTACATGTGAGCTCGATGTGTGATGTCACAAAATAGGCAGGAACCAATCAGGTGTGATGTGCAAATTATTCAGATCTAAACACTGACGGTGTCGTTCTCCGATTCTAACCTAGTATCTTTCTGAGTTATGGCAGATGACATCGGAGGCGATAAATTAATCTGTTTGAGTTGACTCCGCCTTCTGTTTTGCATTTCATACAGGTAGACGTGCCCCAAATTGCGTGTTCATTAACTAGCTCTAGAATATTGATTGAGTTCATTATTAGCTACAGTAATCTAGCTAGGGCTAGAGATGAGCACATTTTGTTGTTGTTATGGTAACGCTATATTCTTCCAGGTCGTATAACCTTGAGCAAAACGACAATGTAAGTCAAAGCTTGGATACCGAGATCCCGACAAGTGAGTTAGCTTACTAGCAGCTAGCTAACCTGCGTAACGTCTGTATGAAGATAAAGGTGTAAAGATGTCTGTAGGTTATTTTTTGTTGTTGTTTTTGGCGTTAATAAACGTATTAAAGAAGAACTCCGTTGTTGGTTTCAGCTCTCCTGTTCGGTAACGACACGAACCCAGCGCACCCCAAACACATAGGCAGCATCGATCCCGCTTGCAACGTCGCCAACGTGGTTAACGGTGAGCCGCGATTCGATCTTTTCTTCTCTGTTACACGGTTTTATCCCCATCTAGTCGGTGCTGGTGTGTTTACACGTCCTGCATTCGGGTTCCAGATGCGTACGAGATGGCTAAGATGCTGTGCGAGCAATACTACCCCACCGCCCCGACGCTGAAGATCAAGGAGTTTAACGGTAATCATTCACTCATAAATCACACTGTTCTACGATTAATAGAGAATAATTGAGCGACGTCGAATGCAAAATAGGGGCGGAAACGATGGTTGGATGATTCCATGATTGCGCTACTGTTTAGCTCTTGTATATCTTTACATTTTTTATCAAAACTTTTAAGAAGGTTATACTAAGGTTAAAAAAGCTGATTTTCAGAAGGTAATAGTTTGTAATAGTTTTATTTTGTGTTCATTCGCAGAAGTCTGCCCATCAATCATGGTTTTTAATTTGCACATTTAAACGACGCAACTCTATTCGCCTCGACTCCGCTCGGTGTCTATATTTTCAAGTAGAAACGCCACGAGGTTTAATATGAAAAACGCTAGTGCATTTTTTTTTATTATTATTATTATTATTTCTTTTTACAACTGGCATTAATGTTCAATATAAACTAACTAAATAGCGTTCAGGTCCAGTTGTTGCTATGGTAATGTTTGTCTTTCTCTTCCCCTCTCAGCTAAAGCTCCAGACAAGCCCATCCAGGCCGTATACGTGCCGTCTCATCTGTTCCACATGCTGTTCGAACTCTTCAAGGTAAAACCCACAAACATGGTTTTATGAGCTGCATCAGAGCCATTAAACATCGTCTTTATCTCCGCCGTAATCGTCAGACATTATCGCTCTTTAACCTTTGTACTGTCAAATTATATTTACTGTACAGTAGATTATTACAGCGGGCCACAGGTCGTCAGAATAAGAGCGGATTCTGCTGAGCCAAGAGTTGTTTAATTGATGATCGAGGTCATGAAGCGTAACTTATGGTGCCTTCGGTCCCCAAACAAGTTCTAAAAACTTTCTCTTTTTTTTTTCTTCTTTTTTTTTTTTTGGAATGAACCTTCTATTTTGCATGATTTACATGATTTAAAACTGAGTTATTTCATTCTTTGTACATTTTTTCCTGCTTTGCATGAAAGTCGTCTCGTTGCGGCTAAGATGAAGCTCCAGAACTTAAAAAATGAATAGATCCATTAATATAGAATTAGATTACTGAATTAATAGATGATTAGATTTTTCCATGATGTGTCCACACCCAAAAGGTTTTCAGGACCGTGGGGATCCCTCGCGTCTGTTTTTATTAAAAATAATTTTTAAAAATGTATTAAACCATGGCTTAGCTGGTGTTAGTGGGTGTGGCCTAATATTGTAATGAGTATGCTTGATTGACAGCTCAGTACACAAGACCAGCATTAACTTCACAGCTTGTTAAAACTTTAGTGTGTGTGTGTGTGTGTGTGTGTGTGTGTGTGTGTGTGTGTGTGTGTGTAGAATGCAATGCGAGCCACAGTGGAAAATTATGAAGAAAATAAAGATGATCTTCCACCTATTAAGGCAAAAGTGACCTTGGGGAAGGAGGATCTCTCTATAAAGGTCAGTAACAGAATTTCACTGTTCTGAGGAAAATATACATCACTCATCACAGGTAGCCGGCTAACTCCTCGCTAACAAATACGAACGCAGAGGCACCCGTGTTTTTTCCCCCCACTCTGTAGCTAAAAGTCAAAAAATTACATACTTCCAAGTACAGTAACACGTGTGTGTGTGTGTGTGTGTGTGTGTGTGTGTGTGTGTGTGTGTGTGTGTGTGTGTGTGTGTGTGTGTGTTTTCTCTAGATCAGTGACCGGGGTGGAGGCGTACCTCTGAGGAAGATCGACAGGCTGTTTAATTACACCTACTCCACCGCCCCATCCCCCAGTTTAAACTCCAAACGGGTTCCACTGGTAAGAACAGTGCAGCGATCATAAACTCGCAGTAAACTACAACTCTTTACCAGCGAACATACACTTCCTTCTGTAGCTGCACGATAGACGCACCTAATAAAATGCCGCTTCGTCATATAAGCATGCGAGGATGTCTCATTATTCAGCGTAACTCCTCCCCCTCGCTGTGTCCAGGCTGGATTTGGTCACGGTTTGCCGATCTCCAGACTCTATGCTCGATATTTTCAGGGAGATCTGCAGCTCTACTCAATGGAAGGCGTTGGCACGGATGCGGTCATCTACCTGAAGGTCAGTGCCGCGCCACGCCGCGTGTAATCACCACAACAACACGTGGCCTGATTTAAGGGGAAGTCTTTACACATCAGCTGCTTCTCTGATTTTAAGACTTACAAGGTCTGTTCTTTACAGAGACTAATTAAATTCATATTCTAGTTCTAGAAATGAAATCTTTAGTTTACGATGTTTCACTCATTTTGTAATACGGTAAGGTAATTTTTAAGCGAGTTTAGAATCGGACTACTATTGATTCAGCTATGCACTATAATAATAATAATAATAATAATAATAATAATAATAATAGAATTGGGTGTTATTCAATTTTAAATGTACAAATTTATCCCAATTGAGCGAGCCAGTGGTGATGGTGGTGAGGAAAAACTCCCTGAGATGTTAAGAGGAAGAAACCTTGAGAGGAACCAGACTCCGAAGGGAACCCATCCTCATCTGGGTAACAACAGATAGTGTGAAAAAGTTCATTATTGACTTATATGAAGTCTGTATGGCGTTAGGAGTAGCCGTAGTCCCAGCAGTCTGGAATTGGAGTAGATTAGAGCTCCATCCAGAGGCAGGAGATCAGAAACGGACCAGGCAGGTCCGGAGAGCAGAAAGGATCAGGATCTCTAGTATCTCCATAAAATCGTGTGTGGCTCGGCAGAAGGAGAGAGGGAGAGAAAAGATTATTAGGACTGTGCTTAGCGTAACAGAAAGTGTAGTCAGGGTAGGCTTGAGTAATCAAATAAGTTTTAAGCCTAGACTTAAACACTGAGACTGTGTCTGAGTCCCGAACACTAATTGGAAGACTGTTCCATAACAGTGGGGCTCTATAAGAGAAAGCTCTTCCCCCCTGCTGTAGCCTTCACTACTCGAGGTACCGTCAAATAGCCTGCACCTTTTGATCTAAGTAGGCATGGCAGATCATAGAAAACCAAAAGGTTGCTTAGATACTGTGGCACGAGACCATTTAGTACTTTATAGGTTAGTAAGAGTATTTTATAATCAATGCGAGATGTCACTGGGAGCCAGTGCAGTGTGGTTAAGATCGGGGTGATATGGTCATATCTTCTGGTTCTAGTTAGAACTCTAGCAGCTGCATTCTGGACTAACTGGAGTTTGTTTATGTTCCTACTGGAACATCCAGCCAGTAAGGCATTACAGTAATCTAATCTAGAGATGACGAATGCATGAACTAGTATTTCTGTATAATGTAGCGACATATTTCTTATCTTAGAAATATTTCTGAAATGAAAGAAGTCTATCCTATTGTAGTAATATTATCTACATGAGCATCAAATGAAAGACTGGGGTAAGTAATAACTCCAAAGTCTTTTACTGCTGCACACGATGAAACAGAAAGAACATCCAGAGTTACTATGTAGTCAGAAAGATTACTTCTAGCTACATGTGGTCCTAGTACAAGTTCTTCTGTCTTATCAGAATAATCTTCCAACGTCTAATGTCCTTTACACATTCCTCAACTTTACAAAGCTACTGTCTGTCCTCCGGCTTCGCTGAAACATACAGCTGTGTATCATCAGCATAACAGTGGAAGCTAATTCCATGTTTACGAATAATTTGACCCAGAGGTAGCATATATAAAGTAAAAAGCAGTGGGCCTAAAACAGAACCTTGTGGAACACCAAATTTAACTTCGGTATGCGTGGAGAAGTCTCCATTTACATCTACGAACTGATACCAATCGGTCAAATAAGACCTGAGCCAGGAGAGGACTGTTCCCTTAATACCAACAACGTTTTCTAATCTTTCAAGGAGAATAGTATGATCTATAGTATCAAAAGCTGCACTAAGGTCAAGTAACGCAAGTAACGAGACACAACCCTGATCAGAGGTCAGTAAATCTATGCAAGTATGAGCATAGCGGCTGTGTACAACCTTTTCTAAGACCTTGGAGGTGAAGGGGAGATTTGATATTGGTCTATAGCTGGACAGTTGAGAGGGGTCAAGATCAGGTTTTTTAATCAGGGGTTTAATAACTGCTAATTTAAGTGATTTTAGGTACATAGCCAGTGCTAAGGGAAGAATTGATTTATATTTAAAAGCGGTTCAATTACTCCAGGACAAATCTGTTTAAAGAAACATGTAGGTACAGGATCTAGTATGAAGGTTGATGAATTTGCTGAAGAGATTAATGAAGCTAGTTCGGTCTTTCTAAGAGGAGTAAAACATTCTAAACATTGATCTGATATTGCTATATTATCATCTACAGGGTTAGTTACAATACTGTCTGGTTTTAATTTAATAGCCCGAATTTCACATCTATAAACACTTCTGATCATATTTTATGTTGTGGTATTTTTTCATTAATTCATTTGGTTTGTTATTTATTTATTAACTTATTTACAAGCTGGAAATATATTCAAGAGATGTTTTAATTATTTTTTAGAAACAATTTTTTTCATATTTATTATTGTTCTTAATATTATTAACATTATTCATTATTAAAGCTTTTTCAGTTTACTATGACGACTACTAATTTTTTTAAAAAATTATTAGCTACATATTTTATTTATTTGAGATTTATGTATTTATTTTTTTTATTTATTCATTTGTTAAGCTGGAAAAAAAAGGATTTATGTAATAGTTTAGTTTAGCTAGTTTCATTAATAAAAATTCTTCTCATAAGTGGGGTTTTAAAACAAAACTGTGAGCTGGGAATTTTTTGTGCCAGGATTTCTTATTTTTTTGTACAACCCCTATTCCAAAAAAGTTGGGACGCTGACGGGCATGCAGTATTGATTTTCCGCCCATCTTTACTTCTATAAGACGCTGCGTCTCTAAGATGAACTTTTTATACCCAATCATCTTACTGACCTGTTCTCAGCTAGCCTCCAGCTGTTTCTTTTTACTAACACTTACTCTCCCAACTTTTTTGTGACGTGTTGCGTCCATCGAACTCCAAATTACCTTTATTTTGTTGTTTTGTTTTTTTTTCCGTTAAATCGGTACATTTCCTCAGTTTAAACATTTGATATGTTCTCTACGTTCTAGTGCGAATAACATACGGGTTTGAGATTTGCAAATTATTGCATTCTGTTTTTATTTACATTTTACACAGTGTCCCAAGTTTTTTGGAATTTTGGTTGTAAATCCAGCCACAGGGACTCGGATTCACTCTCTCTCTCTCTCTCTCTCTCTCTCTCTCTCTCTCTCTCACACAAACACTCTCTCACTCTCTTTCTGATGTTCCTCACTCAGGCACTCTCCAGCGAGTCATTTGAGCGGCTGCCAGTTTTTAACAAGTCAGCGTGGCGGCACTATCAGGGAGGCCCGGGGGCAGACGACTGGAGCAACCCGAGCAAAGAGCCGCGGGACGCCTCCAAGTACAAAGCCAAGAGATAAATCCACCACCAACAGTTCACCTATCTGTCTCCTCCCCTCTGCACTCCGAGTGTTCTCTCTGTCTCTCTGTGTGTGTGTGTGTGTGTGTGTGTGTGTGTGTGTGTGTGTGTGTGTGTGTGTGTGTGTGTGTGTGTGTGTGTGTGTGTGTGTGTGTGTGTGTGTGTGTGTGTGTGTGAGAGAGAGAGTGAGAGTACCTCAACACAACCTCTGTGCTTTTCCCCTCTTCTGAAACATCAGTCACAGTGCCCCCTGGTGGTGAGAGAGGGCAGTGCGAAGAGGCCTTGACCTCCTGTCTGCAGTGCCACACAATAATAATAATAATAATAATAATAATAATAGTCACCTCTCTCTAGCTGACCTTAAGAACAGAAAGGGAAAGTAGGGAAGTGTTCCACACCACACACAGAGCATTTCAGTATCTGACGCTGTGAGATTTACAGGGTAAAATATTAGTCGGAACGAGAAAGCCATGAGAGAGCAGAGTATTTAAAGTCTAAAGTACAGGAGTAGATTCTTCAGAAGTCTGATTCAGCAGATATGCACTGATCGATGGTTGTGTGATCGTTATACAGAACTCGATATCGCATTATTCATTTCAGAATAATTTATTAGGATGCAACTCCAAGGGACATGCAAATAGAGCTGTGACTGCCATTTAAAAAAACAACAATAAAGGTTTCAGGGTATTAAAAATAAAAAGGAATATAGCTTCCTGTGAATAATTATTTATAAAATTGTTTACCCATCTGTATGATTCCCCGTTTTTTGTCGTTTTATGTCACAAACATCATCTGAAGTCGAGCGTAAGACATTTAAATGATTCCAAACCACTACCAGCATGCCAGTATGAACAATGCAGCACATGTGTAAAAGATTTTAAAACATGATGGAAACTGGTTTTTGTTTGTGTGTTTTTATTATTTTTTAAAATTATTATTATTATTTTTTTTTATAAATGTCTTGGATTACCAGCATTCCTCATGACGGTGAAGAGCGAACCCCGGCTGCTAGTGAGCATTATGCACAGCTAATCATCACGATATGTTTCGTTTATCGGGACCAACCAATTTTTACGGCTTTTAGGAAACCGTTCCCGTTCATGACCTGCTAAAGGTTCATTGAAGTTATTTAACGTTAACTAGTTAAAAATGTTATGTTATTCCTCTGATTAGCAGAAGCCAGCATGTATGTAGCGAGTCGTTCTTAATAGACGTGCGTTTATACCACAACGCCGTTAAATCCTCCATTCTGATTGGTCCAAAAGTGTTGATTAACTTTCTAACCACATGGCTCCGACGTAGTGTCGGTTTGTCACCGGTTTATATTAACACACTTGTCATAATACATTATCATTTCGATAGCTATGAAAAAAAATATTCTATATTCACATTTACAGAAGGAGGCTCCAGTGCCAGAGACTCTGACATCTGCAGAGCAGAGGAGTTTACGGTTTTGTCGTAACAAGCTGCGTCATTGTTGTTTTTTTTGTTGTTGTTGTTTTGTTTTAGTTTATTGCTGCTTTAATGTCAGTGAGAACAGGAACTAACGTGTTTTGTGAACATTACATGTAACTAAACGGATAAAAAGTATAACGTCGTTCATTAATACGTAAAAAAAAAACAACTTGCTGGCGAACGCTGTGGTATAAGAGGAACAAAGCACTTCTAGGAATAGAATCAACTAAAGAGTGGTTACAATAACAACTGAGAAAACATTCCCACTGGAGAATCAGAGCGCTGGATTTCCCAGCATGCTTTTAGCCAGCGTTAGGCTTCACGTGTTTTCCGATCGTCACAGTTCCCAGTGTTAATTGCGTAAAAGCGCTAAACACAGATCTGAATAATCCACCTGATATTATGCCTTTGTGTTCTTGTGGTTTAAAGTGGTTTATTGTTTCATTCTACTTCAGACTCTAATAAAAGCGTCTCAGCTGCCTCGTTTCGCTGCTTTTCTTTCCAGTCTCATCACTCATCCATCCAGACGCTCCATTTTCGCACTTGTTTATTCTTTAGTCACATTATTATTATTATTATTATTATTATTATTATTATTTTAGCTGCACACAGGTATAAAATAACACATGAACAAAAAAAACACATCCGTACACGGGTTTGTACACAGTGCAACTTTGCATCCAGTGCATTTAATGCGAAATCAGGATCGAGCCTTGCGTTAGCATTAGCATTTACAACACGGCAACGTCAGCGCTAGTGATTTTGTAGTTTAAACGATTAAACATTTTGGCATTTCATCAAGACACGTGAGGTGTCTGTCTGAACGTTACCGCCGAGAATCCCATGTTTCCTCCTGATTTGGAAATTCGATGGCAGATAGAAGCAGCAGGAGGACGCGGAGGTAGCAGTAACAGTATCAGGACAGATGTTGATGCAGATGTTGATGAAGTAACAACAATAAAATTAAAAAAAGAAGCTTTTCTAATTCAAGCCCTGAACAAATGTCAGTAATACATTTATACATTTTTAAAGGAGCAATTTGGACGCAAAAAAAAGCAAGATGAACTTGAATTCCAGGATTGGGTTCAGGTAAGAGGCGTGGCCTGAGGTCTGAAGGTGGGGTTTGTACATTTATAAGTGATTTTTCTTGTTTAATAAAAGCTTCCTGAATTTATAAGCAGCCCCAAAGTGTTGTGAGCGCTATTAATATCGGTTTGGGGCGTGGCCTGTCCATCATTTTTATTTGATTTTTATGTCCTCAGATTAGATTAGATTAGCAAAGCGAGTTAACTCTCTTGCTACGCTCATGCAGCAAAAGCACCAAAGACTCTCTGCTGCTTCTTTCCAAGCATTATTTTTCTTCCTCACATTTAACGTAAGCTCGTATTGTACGACAGGATAAGATGAAACCACAGTTGTAAGGTTTTCTTCCTTTTTATATTTTTTTGTGGGAACTATTGGCAGGTAAGAACCAAGGTGTGTGTATGTGTGAGCGATGAACTGAAGAAAGGTCGCACCACACGAAGCGTAGGATCGGTCCGAGGAATTGACCTAGCTGATCATTTGGATTTCCATAGAGTTAATTTGCACACGGTTGAGAACATCTCCATTCAAGTGTCCGTTTTGGTGAAATGGTGGATTACCGTGACCGTGAAACAGAACTCGGAGCTAAAGAAGCAAACATCAGACAGCGATCATGTCTCGGTCGATCCACTACATCGTGGATGTTTTGTGTTTGTTTTTTGTCTTTTTTTTGTTTGTTTGTTTTTTTTTGTCCAAACTGTTCCTTTAATGATGTGGAGGATTATAACAGACACCATCAAGAAAAATAAATAGCTTAAAGTGTCTCTGTCCTTAAATATGCAGATAAAAACCTCAGACAGAGATGTACAGTACTTTACATGGACAGTCTTTACATTTCAGTCAAACCTGAGCAAGAAAAGGCAAATCACACATACACACACATACACATACACATACACATATACACACACTCATCACCTTCATCTCCTCTCTGCTGAAGCGAATAAATCAATGGCTTTCATATGAACTTGTTAAAATCAGAAAGAGGACACGCTCGATCTGGTATTGCATACAACGTATTTACGCATTTTGTTTTGTTTTTGTTTTCCTGGGAGGAGACTTGTGAAGCTCGTCACTGCTGGAGTGTGCAGGTAATGAAGAAAGGTGTGTGTGTGTGTGTGAGGTGTTTTGGGTGCATGAGTCCTCGCTCCTCGTCCGCGCTCTCACTTCTCGTCCTCATCTCCCTCGCTCATGCTGCTGATGGAGGCCGAGGCGCCTTTGGGAGAAGAGGGAGGCGAGGTTCTCGGCATGGCCCAGCGGGACGGAGGAGACGGAGAGCGGGATGGAGAGAAATCCCTGGGAGGACTGCTGCTGGGAGAACCGCGAGGAGAGAACGCCTGGATCATACGGCCACTGCGGTCCTGAAACATCTGCTTCTGAGAGAGACAGACAGGGTTGATTCTTGAACAGGGTTGAACAGTCATGTAATAACATTTTATAAACATGTTCTTTTGTAACGATTTTATGAAAGTATTTGAGCCACAGCCAGATGAAATTAAACCAACATCACACATCATGTTGCACATTTTTGTCTGGTTAAAATTTTTTATTAAAATGGCAGTGATTCATTTAGGAGCCGAAAGAGTCGACTCTTATGAGTCGAATGGATCTGACTCACGGTAAAGAGACGAAATTCCCGTGAGCAGCTAATATAGTTTATAAAAATATAATAAACACGGCGATTGTTAAATAGAAGACGCGCTCACCCACGTGCCATCGGGACCGAAGAGTTCCAAGAAGTTCCCAATAAACTCGCGTGACTTCTCCTCCCATTTCTGTATAAGGTCGTGGCTCTTCTCCTCCACACGGTACACAAAGTGTTTGGATTTTTCCTCCACCGTCCGCACCTTCTCCTTCATCCTGTCCACCTGGTTCTGCAGACGGTACTTCTTCTCCTGTCCGGATGGTTCCGCATGACGGTTATAACGCAGATGTGTGTATTCAGAATGAAATGTATGTGTGTGGATGTGGATGTGGCGTGTTTACGTTGATGTAGCTGACGTTCAGCTCCTTGGCCGTGTATCCTCGCTCCAGGTTGCGTCGGGCGTAAACGTCGTAATCTCTCACGATACGAGTGATCAGGTCGGACGTGGAAATTCCTTCTGTCCTTTGAGTGGGCACAAACATCCCTGAGACACTCACATGTGTTAGACAAGGCCTGACACACACACATTTAGAAGAAGAAGAAGTTTTCCTCACCTGCCTCCTTTATATGTTTGTACACATCCTCAGATCCAGCCGAGGAGTATGGGATATCATCATGCGCCACAAAGTCGATCTGAGGGACATTTTGTTTTGGTTTTGTATTTGGTTTTTTTTCAGTAATTTATATATATTAAATCTGTCAAAGATTTGAAGCAGTTTGTAATGTTTAAGATGGTTCAGAAACTTCTAATAATCAAATGATGTTTCAGATGCTTGTGAGTTGCAATGCATCTCGCTAGTTTCTATATTTCAGCTTCTATTTAGATTTTTCTGGCCCTGAAATTGGCTCCGCCCCCAGCCAGATTAGATATACTTGGCTCCGCCCCATATCCTTAAAAGGTATACATGCGATTGCTTTTTCGCGCTGTCCTCTTTCAGCTTCACTGTCTCCTCGGCCTTTTATCGTTTCGCTAGAATTCTATTCTTACAGAATTTGTATTATTTTATATTTGTAGACAAATTCTATTCTTGTTTTCTAATACTTTAATACTCCAATGATTGCTTTTTTGATTCATTTGATATGATTTTTGAAAGTTGGTGCTTCTTCTTCGTATTATTGTTATTATTATTATTATTATTATTATTATTATTATTATCATGCAGAAGGTGAAGCTAATGCTTGTCTGTGTTTTACTAACAGTTCACCTTACAGGCCACAGAGGGCGCTAAACATTACAAACCGCTCTTTGAAAGCGTGAAATGAATTGAGCTTCAGCGCTGACCTTGTGTTTCTCCAGGAACTCCGGCGTGAGGGTCCAGGGAGCGTCTCGCACCACCTCGTCCACGTAGCGACAGTGCCGTAACGCTTCGTAACGCTCCTCCTCCGTCATAACCGTGAAGCCCTTGTACTTGTGAGTGAGTTCGTCGCTGCAAACTGCACGTAAATAAAATACACAAAACGTGACACGAGCACGTTGCAGCTGCGCAAAATACACTGTTAGACTGAAGTGTTAACCTCCGACTATCAGGTACGTGTTGGGGAAGAGGTTCTTGGCCTGCATCAGCGCTCGGGCGTGGCCGGAGTGGAAAAGATCAAAAATCCCATCTGCGTAGACGCGCACCGGCCTGTCCACTGCGGAAGAAAGAGGATAACGTTTAAGGATAAGTAGAAAAATTTATTTTTTACGATGTGTGGTTTTTGTCTGTGAGGAAAGTCGTACAGCATAAAAGCTGATGCCTGCGAAAGGAACTGCAATTACAACAAAAACCCTGCCTCGTACCAAATAATGAATCGCTTTGACAGCCCTTTAGAGTTCTTCAACTGTTTCTCTGGTGGAACCCTTAAACTCCTAAAAAAAAAAAAAAAACTTTTACGATTAGGTTTGATTAGTCGACTAGGGAAAAAAGTCCAATCTAAAACTTCCCACGTCCTCTATTGAGGAGCTCAAAGTGTTTATCTACAGTAGAATGCTACAACAGAGGGTTTCCCTTGAGAATGCGAGTATTGGTTCCAAGTGGAACCCGTTTAGGAAGTCTGTACCCTGTAGCTATCTAAAGAACTTTAAAGCTCCTTAAACCCTAACCCTTTTGGCTCACAAGGTTTGGAACTTTTTAAAGGTTTTTTTAATGATCCAGCATTTAAAGGTTCTTTTCTGGCATCACTTTAAAGAACCTCTTCTAAAAAAATTTTTTTAATTCCTTGAGACATCTTTGTAAAGACCCCTGTTTTATTTACATCGGTCATGATTCTCCATCTGTTTGTAGATTTATAAGTGATTAAAGGCTCTGAGGCTCTGAGTCCCTGGTGTGTAAAAGGTTTCATGTGTGAATGGTAGAAATTCTGGTTCACGGTGTGAAAGAGAACCCGGTGCCAATTTCCCTTTGGGCCCCTGAGCGTAGCAGAGCCCGTGTGAAAGCCCTCTGCTCCTGACCTGCAGTAACCTCAGGAGCTGAATCATCTCATTGAAGGGGAGCAGGAGGAGGAGGAGGAGAGGAAAGACAGATGAGAGATAAAGCAGACTGACCGGGAGTGCCACGTCGAGCCTGTTCCACGCTCAGCTTCTCATGGGGCGCTCGACACTCACAACTCGTCTCCTGGGCAAATATGGCGGGTTCTGTGAGAGCCTGGAGAACAAAAACAAGAACGAGTGAGACGAGTGTGTGTGTGTGTGTGTGTGTGTGGGGGGGGGGGCTTGTGAGAAAAAAGAAAGAAAGAAAAAGACAAGAGCGGAGAGGAATGTGAGATTGAAAGAAAGAAGGGAAAAAGTGAGAGAGAGGAAGTGAAAAATTTGTAAGAACAAAAGAGTGAGAATGAAAGCAAGTGTAGAAAAAAAAACAGAACAAGTAAGGGGAAAAATGTGAAAGAAAGTGAAGGTAAGTGAAAGAGAAAAAAATTGAATGAGACAGAAAAAAAGAAATAGAAAGAAATAAAATGTACGTATGAAGGAACAGGTACAAAAGGCAAAAGCAAAAGGAATAAAAAATGGGAAGAGAAGTAAAAAGAGAAAACTAATCAAAGAAGAAAAGGAAAGAAAGTAAAGAAATAGGAGAGAAAGATTAATCGAAAGAGAGAGAGAGAATGAAAGAAAGAATGGTCAAAGCGAGAACATATAAAAGAAAAATGAGAAAAAGATTATGAAGGAAAGAGTAAAAAGAAAATAAAAAGAACTATAGAGATGTTCTTGTGTATCAGTGCATCGGTACACGGGCGTTAAAACATCCGGCTTTAGCCATCTGAGACCGGACCGGGTTCTAACAAAACACTAGAACTTGATCTAGCATTCGAGGGTTACTGGAATTACTACCACATCTGCACTGCAGTCTCCAGGAAGCTTATATGTTTAGGTTTTCCTGATTCTCTGTACGCATGCAGTCATTTGTATTCTTATTCACACACACACACACACACACACACACACACACACACACACACACACACACTGCTGTTTCTGTGTGTCAGCTGTAACAAGACTCTTACAGATCAATAAAGACCATCAAGCAACATCCAGAAAATTCATCCATCCATCCGTCTGTTCACTGACTACAGCCATGAGGATAGAGGAAGGTCTCTCTCTCTCTCTCTCTCTCTCTCTCTCTCTCTCTCTCACACACACACACACACACACACCAGTAATGGGAATTCCTGTTCTTTTCTGGCGTCAGAACACTCGGCGCGGCTCATTACCGAGATTCGGCTCTTTCAAATGATTCATTAAGATTTTTGTTATTGTTGTAGTTACTTTATCTTCGCTTATCGAGCGTTGAAATTGTTCAGTAAAAGTTTCACCCAACAATTCGATTACAACAATAACATCACATTTTTCACTGAGAGTTGAGCGAAGATTTTCACTACAACTCAATCTGTGCCAAACAACTCAGGTGTTCATACGATTCACTGGATGCATTTCAGTCACGGTATTATTATTATTATTATTATTATTATTATTATTTGACTAATCCACTACATATTAGCACCGTATAAGAAAATCACGGATGCTATTAGGATACTGATGAATTTCCACCAAGAATGTCACCAGACGGCTTTTAAGGAACGAGAGAAAGAAGTCGGATCGAGGACTCGACTCCTTCGCAAACGACACATCACTAGTAAGCTAGCTTCAGAAGGAGGAATAAGGAATAGAAATGAAACAGAGATGGGACACACACACACACACACACACACACACACACACACACACACACACACACAAAGTGATGCAAGTGCAAGAGGAGGCACTGCAAATAATTAACACACTTTTATACCTATACTGTATAATAATATCTGAATAATATATTTTGCACTACAACTTCATACTGTGACCATCTGTTTACTCAGGAACTGTCTGGGGAGTGTTGTCTCCAATGCATACACACACAGAGAGAGAGAGAGAGAGAGAGAGAGGGAGAGAGAGAGAGAGTTTTCCATGCATGATGTAATGTAAAATACTGACATGTAGTTCAGATAAGACTCAGAGATCAGTCTCCATGGTTGCAAAAATGAAGTTATAAAAAAATATGCACCGCTCATCATTTTGCACAAGGTGAGAAGGAGAAGCAAAAACAGTAGAGAAGGTCAGACTGCAGTTTTAATGGCAAAGCGCTGAACATCTGGCACATGTGGTGATTAAAGGGACTGTCAGCGGATGTTTGTGACAATATCAAGCTGGGAATGCACTAATTACACCAGTCACACACACACACACACACACACACACAGGGGGCATTATTCAGCTGTTCAGTCCTACCCATGCATACCATGCATAGCAACACCCGGTTACGTCAGACACACACACACACACACACACACACACACAGACAGACAGACAGACAGACACAGACACACAAACACACCGAGCTCCGGTCTCACCGTCCGAGGATGAGGACAGGTGTGTTCCAGCTCCTCCATCTTCACCCGAGGCTCCAGAAACAAAGGCCCACCGATCCACCTGTCTCTGACTCAGCATCAGTATGGAGCTGCTTGAATCCTGTCTCTCCACCGGTGAAGATGCTCTCCACAAAAACCTGATACCTCGAGCTCCGCTCCGCTCCGCTCCCTCACCCACCCTCCTCCTGATCGTCCTCCTGATCGTCCTCCTGATCCTCTTCCTAATCCTCCTCCTGGTCCTCCTCCAGCAAGCGCTGAGAAATCCACAAAGACACAGCTCCTTTCCCCTTTAAATAACACACACACACACACACACACACACACACACACACACACACAGCATCAGCACAACAACAAGGAAACAGGCTGGTGGACCAGTACAAGAGGAAAGCACGGAAACAGCCAATCGGTGCACGCTGATTTGCATACGAGAACGTGATTGGGTGAGCCGGATGTAGCACCATCACTAACCAGTGGTGAGAATCTGCATCACTTTAACTCGCTTTCAGACCAGAAATAGACAGAAATTAGATTGTTTATGGAAATTCAGAAAACATTGTAATTTTTTTTTATAATAATAAAAAAATAATAAAGCTGATATAATAATAATAATTATTATTATTATTATTACTACTACTATTTACAACAACAACAGTAATAATAATAATAATAATAATAATAAATAATAATAATAACCAGAACAATACTCGCAGTCAATAATTTCCAAACTTGTATAAGGGTCTTAATTAAGAAAACACTGTGCAAAAAAAGACAACTGAATTATCCATCCATCCATCCATCTTCTGTACTGCTTATCCTACAGGGTTGCGGGGAACCTGGAGCCTCTCCCAAGGAGTATCGGGCACAAGGCAGGGTACACCAGGACGGGGTGCCAATCCATTGCAGGACACAGAAAAAAATGTTTAAAAAAAATTATTATTATTATTATTATTATTATTATTATTATTATTGAACATACAAATTCTGAATTGTTTAAAAAAAAAAAATCAGCCTGTATCTGAAAAATCAGATGTTTTGTTATCAGTAAAATCATGCAGCTCTTTTTATTCTATTCAAGCTAATCATTAAAGACAACACTGCATGTGTCTTCCAGCTGGAATGTGGATTAAAGAATGGGATAAAAATTAGCAAAGCAAACTGGAATATTTCAAGCTGTTAATCTAAACTATTATAACACGTCTCGTTGCTATAAATTAGGCCTACATTACGTTTTTTCCTTTATTTTTGTCCTGCATGAGGGTGTACAAACCTTTGCACTCAATTGTATACATAATGTTTATCTCTGCCATGTATACGTATTTAACCATTTATGTAGTTTTATTTATAAACCAGTTTACATTTTTTCATAGACTTTTATAATAGCTAATCGTAATAATGATCAATTATCAACAATTACATTTGATCATTTAAGAATTTATTTGATCATTAAAGAATCTTATAATTCTTATCAAATGCGAGAGATTTCTATTAAATCAACAGCCAGCTGATCAGTTTATCAAGTATAAAGGAGATAAAATTTAAAGGAAAATGTTTGAAAATTAGAGAAACAACTAAAAAAAATAACGCCAAGCAGTTTTGTTTGGGAAAAAAACAACAGTATTTATATTTTTACTCCTCATGTGAAACAGTGACACCGCGTGGACAAGCTTGAAACTGCAGCTGCAGCCTTTATCTGAATTCTGATTGGCTATTTCTTGGCTCTTTTTTTGTGACGACACTTCCAGTATATGACTTTTTCCCCGGGAAGGCGATTTGGCGCGGAATCTGTTGTTTTGGTTTCTTCCTCTGGTGTCACCCTGATTTTTTTTAAGCAAATGGCGCCGGTTTCTAATCAAGAAAAAGACGCGGATAGCGGGGATTACGGTGAGTTTGTATTTTAGGGTTTTGACTCTTTTTTTATTATTTAAGCAGGGTGAATCATATTCGAGCGCGTGAGTGTGTGCGCTAATATTTTGCAGCTAGCTGCTAGCTAACACTTCGTGACAGTTCTCAGGTTATCACCATAATGTCATGCATATACATATTTATATTTTTTCCCAGACTTTTATCAGAAGCTTGCTTTCATATCATATAGCTTTTACAATGTTTATAATTTCTGTCTGAACATTTATTTGTACGCTAAACATTTTAAATGAGCTAATTATCTGCTTTTGTAAGAGACTCCCTGGCTGCGCGTGCGTTTTTTTTCTAAAAACTTTAATACCACTTGTGCGTTAAGACCTTTTTTTAAAATGTATTTTTTATTATTATTTAATTATTTATGAAAAATAGTAACCCCCCCACCACATGGAAGTAAAATCACAGAGTAGCTCACGTTAAACAGGAAACGACCCCATGGAAGTTTTAATCCCGTCCGAATAGGGCTACAGCGTGCGAATACGGAAATGAATAAACCGCTCGGCTGTTTAATTAAAGTAGCAGACGGATTTAAAAATGTCCCAAAACACCTAACGTTATATGAGGAGAAGATACAACCCTGATTCCAAAAGAGTTGGGACGCTGTGTAAAATGTAAATAAAAACAGAATGATTTGCAAATCTTATAGACCCGTATGTTATTCACAATAGAACATAGAAAACATATCAAATGTTTAAGCTGAGGATTGGTTTTTTTTTCTTTTTTTTTTTTGATCCTCCAGACGATGGGGCCAATTGCGGTCTCGCCGCATCCCGCTCCAGACGAGAGAGAAAAGAGAAAGCGGGTCGTAAATCCGCCTTGGAGCAGCTTAAAAGAGCCAAAAAGGGCGAGAAGGTGAAATATGAGGTGAGGAGTAGATCAGGTTTTCATTTTTCATTTCATATACTGTATATAATCATGTATGTGACTAATGAACGTCTTGAGTCTGGAGTTATGAGCCACGCTTGGTGTCCGGGATGAGGAAATACACCTCTGATTAACCCTGATACCTGGATGCAGGTGGAGGAGATGGAGAGCGTGTACGAGGAGGTGGATGAGGATCAGTACTCTCGGATGGTCCGGGAGAGACAGGACGACGACTGGATCGTTGATGACGGTGAGTCATAGACGTGTGTGTGTGTGTGTGTGTGTGTGTGTGTGTTATGTATATAATTCAGGATAAAAACTAGACTATGGTCCGTACTTATTCACCTCTGCTCTCTCAGATGGAGCAGGTTACGTAGAAGACGGCAGAGAGATCTTTGATGAAGATCTGCAGGGTACCGACTCGGAAAAAAGCTCTAAGAGTAAGCAGGAAAAATGCTGGATTTTACAGGGGTTTTATTTTCTTTGCTTTTATTTTATTTATTGTGTCTGTGTGGTTTATAATCTCCCCACTCCCCTCATAACAGACAAATCTGGTGCTAAAGGAGGAGATGCCAAGAACGCTAAGAAAGCGTCCGTGAGTAAACCCAACAACATCAAGAGTATGTTCATGAACAGCAACGTCAAAAAACCCGCCGAGGTGAGCAATCACGTGACTGAGCGTACTTAATTATCCATATACGTGCATCTAACGTTCGAACCGTTCATCATGTTAATGTTTGTTTTGTAGAAAAATGTGGACCTGTCCAAAGATGATCTGTTGGGAGACATTTTGGAGGATCTGCATGCCGAGGTGAGGCGTCTGATGTCTGATATCTGTTAAAACACTCCACACGGCGCTGTTATGAGAAAATGATCAACAATGAGGCAGAGTTCCTGTTAAAGCTGTTGCTATAGAAATGCTAACCAGCTGAAGGAAATTAATCAACACCACCTTCTGACCAATCAGAATCCGGAATTCAACAGAATTAAAAAATCTCCTTAAGGTCATTGCTGATGTGATGTGTGTTATTTCATAAATAATTTTTTTTTTCTCTCACTCAGAAACCAGTGCTTTTTACTCCACCACCTGTCATCACCCTGAAGAAAAAGAAAGCCCTGGGAGCACCCATGAACCCTTTCTCCGTCCAATCAAAAACCCCCAAGGTCATCACCATCCGCTTTATCTCAAATTTACGTTTATAAACCGTGCTTTGTGTGGGGTTTTTGTTGTTGTTTTTTTAAATGGCATAAAGCTCACGTTTACCGTCGTCCTTCTTCTCATCACAGGAGACACCTGTAGCTCTGGCGTCAAAGCCCAAGCATACCGTGATCCGCCCTCCTCCGTCTGATCTCTCACCTAAACCAGCGTCTAAACCCGCCCCCTCCATCCACCCCCAAAAACCAGAGGTGGAGGAATCTGAGGAAGGTATTCACCTCTTCAGCACTTCTACTTTCTCACTTGTATAATTAATTAGGGCTTGAATGAAATATCGGTATCTATGTACACAAAGCTCCGCCCACAAAACTAGAAATGAACGAGAATTACCGTTACTCTCATGACCTCCCTTTTATGTGCACTTGGACATTCGACCGCTTTGAAACCCGTGTAGAGTTACACCTCTATATACCGAGTTACGAGGGTATGATATGTCGGGGGTGTGTCTATAAAATTAAAAATATATATATAAAACTTTTCTTCTTCTAATTTTTAAGAATGAATACTGAATTTGAATAAATAAATGTAATTTCTGCTTTTTAACTAAATCCTAGTATTTCTGGAATAATGTTCGAGAATGCTAGCACTACAGTATAATTATTCCATTATTTAAAAAAAATATATATTAAATCGATTTTACCATGATTTGTGGAATTCATAAAAAGTGTAGTAAAATAAAAACATTTATAGGATTTTTTAAAAATGATTGTAGGTCATTGAATAAAATAAAAAAAGGTCCTCTTTTTAAAGCCAAAAAAAAAGTATTATTAGTAATAGGATAATAGGAGTAGTAGTGCTGCTGTTTTTTCTTTATTATTTTTTACATTTCCTTTATTGGTAGATTGTTAATTAATACTTAAGGTTTTATCATAATGCTCGAAAAGATCCAAGTCTGTGTTTCATACGTTATACATTTCACTCACCGGATAAATTAATCACATGCTCGTTACGCTATTAATATCGCTAGCGTTTCACCTCTGTGTGTAATTATTGTCATTTCCTTCCTCTCAGTGTGCGACTCGTTAGATTTTGACGGGGCGGACTTCGATGAGCCGATGGAGCTGGGGGCCGAGAGGCAGGTGGAAACGGAGATTAAAGCAGAGCCGGAACCCGAGGACGAGGTGTTGACGTGAGTGTCCTTACACACCTTCGTTACTCACACACCTGACATTGTGTATGTACGTCATCTGCTGATGGACCTGGCTCCCCCCTCCCCCCTCAGATCAGGCATGGTGGGCGGCTCCTGCTGGGGGAAGATGGAGGAGCAGGAGGATGACGAGTCTCCCGTGGAGGTGCAGGTGGACTCCAGTCAACTGCCGATGACGGAGGGAGCTGATGGAGAAATGGTGTTCCGCTTTTATTGGCTGGACGCTTTCGAGGATCAGTTCAACCAACCAGGTGAGCCTCATTAACAGCTCTGACCTCCTCGGGTCAACTGCAGCTGTGTTGGTGAGGTTTATTTATAGCTTTGTTTATAGATTAAGAGATGAACTGTAAAACCCGATGTGGTCTGTAGGTGTGGTGTACTTGTTCGGGAAGGTGTGGATCGAGTCGGCTAAAGCGCACGTCAGCTGCTGCGTGGCTGTGAAAAACATCGAGAGGACTATGTACTTCTTGCCGAGAGAGCGTGTGAGTCCACACACATACACACGCTATATCTATTTTAGACATGGTCATTTTGATAGCTCTGGTGTTTTCAACCTCCAAGTGAAGGGGGAAAAAAAAAA
>NC_030438.2:8737500-8750000 GCF_001660625.3 Ictalurus punctatus | reverse complement strand
GTTATGCTGAAACATTTACTACTGCGCTTACTTACCCTCAGGGAGTCTGGCACCGTGCAACGCTGTATAGAGTTGTGGCTTCTCTGGGGACTGTTTTCATCGACTGAGCAAAAATAAACCAAATATTTTATAATAGGATCCGATTCTCCTGCGGCGCTCGATTCTAATCGTACCTGTGCTGATATTCACTGGAACAGCACTCTGCCTTATGTGATATTGTTTATCGTTACAGATCGAATCATAATCGGTTTTAACCGATATTTTTCACGATATTGAAGCGTTTTTCCATAATCAGTTTCTGTAATATCGCAATGACCGGTAAATGGCGACATCTTGTGGGCGTTTTGAGAATTGAGCACTGAATCTGACGGTGTGCACAGGTAAAGTATACTTGCTTTGCATTAATTAATAAGCTTTATTTAACATAACAGTTGTTCATGTATAAGTGAGATGTGTTGGATGAATGCTTGATATGTTGTTTAAGCAGCTCGGCACTAAGAAATACTAAGATGAACTCGGGGAGTCACGTAACCTGTTTACCTCATCCAAGCTTTTATTTATATTTATAAAAAAAAATTAAAAAGACACTTTAGTAGCAGTGCACTTTAATTTTTATCTTTTGCCCTCTTTCAGGCCGCACTATTTATTGGTGTATACATAAGTGTTTTGTTTTCTTTGTGAGGAGGAAATGAAATTGACACAATTTTTATAAATAAAACTGTTTGTTCAGTTTAGCATCGTTGTGTCAAACAGAAGTAAAACAATAAATATCGGTTCGGCTTATCATTTATCTGGTACATAAACATATAAACAAATAATCGTATCAGTTACAAAACTCAGTATTGGTCGGTCTCTCTCTCTCTCTCTCTCTCTCTTTCTTTCTCTTTCATCTTAATCCTGATTGGTCTTCTTTCCCGGTCACTGTGCACATGTTTCCACGGTTCAGTGGTGAACAAGCCCACAGACTGCATCTATCCCTACGACTTCAAGGATGTGGTTAAGAAGAAGGTGAGCTGTGTGTGACGTCAGTCAGAGCTATTTGTGTGTGCATGTGTACGATCACAAGATGCTTTACGGACGCGCGCTCTCTTTGGTTTTTTGTTCAGAACGGGATTGTAGAGATGGCAGCGACAGAACGAACTCTCTTGGGCTTCTTCTTGGCCAAGTTGCACAAGATCGATCCTGATGTTTTGGTGGTGAGTGAAACATCACAAATTAGCATGCGTTTTATAAAGGTGTGCTTGCGATGATATACTGAAACTCTGTTTTACTCCGTTAGGGGCATGACATCTTGGGCTTTGACCTGGAAGTCCTGCTGCAGAGGATCAACATGTGTAAGGTGCCCTTCTGGTCCAAAATCGGCCGACTGAGGCGGGCCAACATGCCCAAACTCGGGGTGAGAGAGAGAGAGATAGATAGTAATCATCATTACTAGTATAGCTAAGAGTAGCCTGACTTTGTATGTGGCGAGCTGATTCCGAACTGTTCCTCTCATCTCAGGGCCGAGGCGGTTTCGCAGAGAAGAGCGCTGCCTGTGGCAGACTCGTATGTGACGTCGAGATCTCCGCTAAGGAGCTGATTCGCTGTAAGAGTTACCACCTGACTGAACTGGCAGCGCAGATCCTTAAGACGGAGCGAGCCATGGTGCCTCCTGAGAACATCAGGAACTTGTACAGGTTGATTGATGAACCTGCAGCGTATTTTGTTATACAAATGATTCATCTTAATACAATCCTTATTTGGATTTTACGCTCTTTCAGTGACTCTCCTCACCTGCTCTACCTGTTGGAACTCACCTGGATGGACGCCAAGCTCATCCTGCAGATCATGTGCGAGCTCAACGTGCTTCCTCTGGCGCTTCAGATCACCAACATCGCCGGCAATGTCCTGGTGAGCATCGTCCGCTAACCCGTACACTTACACACACTGTGTAAGTGTAGGTGTGTGTGTTAAATCCACACTGCTGTGTTTTACAGTCTCGGACGCTGATGGGTGGCCGCTCAGAGAGGAACGAGTTCCTGCTGCTTCACGCCTTCCACGAGAGGAACTACATCGTTCCAGACAAACATTTCATGAAGAAACATCAGCATGAGCCTGTACACCACTTACAGATTTATTTATTTATTCATTTTTAATTCTACTTCCTGTGATAGTGTTTTTAATGTTTTTGTTTGTTATTATGTTTGGTGATAAGGGTGAGGATGATGATGTAGATGTAGGGAAGAGTAAGTCTGGGAAGGTGAGGAGGAAGGCTGCGTACGCTGGAGGTCTGGTCTTGGAACCTAAAATTGGTAAGTGTTCGTTCTCTGTGTGTGTGTGTGTGTGTGTGTGTGTGTGTGTGTGTGTGTGTGTTAAATCTTTAATCTTTGTTTGTTTCCTCCAGGTTTTTATGATAAGTTCATTCTGCTTCTGGACTTCAACAGTCTGTACCCATCCATCATCCAGGAGTTTAACATCTGTTTCACTACGGTTCAGCGCGAGGCATCTGGCTCACGCAAAAAGATCGAGGTGTGTCTGTGTAGAGTAAATGTGTACACTAGGTTACTCCACAGCACTGTTAAATTCTCAAATCTGAAGCTGTTGATTTATTTTTATATACGTCATCGTTTCTATAACAACCTGGACCCGCCTGTAGCTCCTACTATATTAACGAGCTCGTTTTAATATCGTTTCTATTGCAACAGCTCATTCACAGGGACTTGCTCTGAGTAATGTAATCCTGTCTAATTTAATCTTACTGAAAAAAAAAACTGTGCTGTTATTGATCAGAGATAAATGTATACTCGTCAGAGTTTTCAGTAAGGAGACTTATTTAATTCCTTGTTTATGGAAGGAGTCTCTGGTGTCAGTGCTTGTAACAGTCTTAACGTTGAGAGAGTAAAAAGAGGGCTTGTGAGGGAACGAGCATTTATAGTTGCTATAACGTAAGTGAGAGCAGGAACTGGTTCGGCTCACGGACATTCCACAACGTTAATTGTAGCTAAAAATGGATAAAAATAAAGTGTCATTTAGTAATAAATGAAGAAGAAAAAACTCAAACGTAATCGTTAGCAGATGAGGAGTAAAACGTTTCGGTATGTGCTTTTATAGTAAACGAATCAATGTTGTCATGGTAACAGGAACTCTGCTTAATAACTCCACCCTTTGGTGGATTATTTTCCTATAACCGGATGCTCCGTGGTGTGTTTGCTTTATTCTTCACTTAAGTTACAGTTACTGTTTTATATCCTAATACTTCAAACCCGATTCGCACGTTGATGAAGCAGGACGAGGACGCGGATGAGGTTCCGGACCTTCCGGACCCGGATCTGGAGATGGGCGTTCTTCCGAAGGAGATCCGTAAGCTGGTGGAGCGCAGGCGGCAGGTCAAACAGCTGATGAAGCAGCCTGATCTGAACCCTGACCTTTACCTGCAGGTCAGCGCATGTGCATTGCGGCTTTATTCCGGGTCGTGTGTTCTGTATATTATTTTAATGATGTTTTCTCTCTTTGCAGTATGATATCAGACAGAAGGCTCTGAAACTCACTGCTAACAGCATGTACGGGTGTCTGGGCTTCTCCTACAGCCGCTTCTACGCCAAACCTCTGGCTGCTCTCGTCACACACAAGGGTAGAGAGGTGAGGAATGCTTCCTGATTTATTTATTTATTTATACACTTCCATTATTTTACTTTAGAGAACACTTCAGTTCTGTGACTTGATTAATTTATTTTATTTAATTTAAAACATACTTCTATGCTGATATTCTAATTTTTTGAGATTCACCTCTCTGTGTGTGTGTATTTTATTTTACTTATGGCTATGTATTATTCATGTAGTACATGAATAATTCTTTTTTTCTGTTTTTATATTGGGTGTGTGTGTGACGCAAAAAAATCCCCACTCTTAAATGTACCATTTTTATTGAGATAAATATTTATTCGTTTCATCTCCATTTGTCACACTGAGCCAGAAGGGGGCAGCACAAACTCAGATTTCCACCATGATTACCTGTTTCATCCTGAGTGACCCAATCACCCTGACCCTCCACCTCCTTTTGTATATTAAGCGTTAACAAACAATTTGATGTCCTCTCATGGGTTTTTTTTTATTTTTTTAAATATACCCTCAACCTTTCATCAGCACTCCTCTCTCATGTTCCCCGCCTGAGTGCCGAATGCTACGCATGTATTCACGTTCAGCAACGTGAGCTATTATTTCTAAATAGACCCATAGAAGTTCTGCATCGATGTTCCTGGTGTGTGCAGGCTTCTTAACAATCTCTTTCTCTCTCACACACACACATTATAGTCATTTTAAAGGCACTGTAATAGAAGTAGTGGACCTGTGTGGCGTGAGATAAAGACGGCTGGTGTTGAGCCACTTTGTTCATGCTAATACACAGCTCTCCGTCTGGCTCCATGGCACAAATTACTCTAATTACTCCCATTATGATATGCGCTTACTGCTGTCAGCTGCTGTAGTGTGGGTTTTTTTTCCTTCCTCTCTCTCTCTCGCTTTCTCTCGCTCTCGCTCTTGCTCTCGGAGTGCCAACTAAACTATATTCATCTGAAATGAATGAGAATGATGGTGGTAAGAGGATTGGCATCAGGCGAACACCTCTGTGTTTACCCCGTGACGTGGTTTGAATCGAAACGTCTGCGTTCGTGTGAAGATTTATTGATGTGGAGTGTGGTGTGTCGTGATGTGATTTGGCCCTCGTGCCCTCGTGAAAGAGCACGCAGCCTGGATTTCCTGCCATTTCTAACGATGCTTTCAGACACGCAGCATCTACTGCGTTTGAACGGAACCCTGGCGTGGTGATTTCATCTAATCCTCATCCTTGTCCAGCTTGAGGTTCTTTTAAGGAAGACGGGAACACGCACGGCAAGCACGCCCGGGTTCGACAGAGATGCAGACTTGTTTCGCTTCCGAATCAACTTTAGTGAGAAAGCGTTTCGACTCTGAATCGACTCACCTGCATTAAGTGAATCAAACATGCACTTTTTTTTTGTTTGTTTTATGTATGTATTTATTTATTTTCGAAGTGCAAACCCCGACCTGAAGGACAGAGCTGCAGAAATGTCAGTCATGTCCTGAGGATTGTTCTGGCCTGATGAAAGTTATTTATTTATATAATTATCTCATTATTTCTTTAGCGTTTTCAATCTTTCATGCTCTTTACATGTTGTTTTGATTCTCGGATTCAGACTCGGCTAATAGTTGTACCGTATATAACTATAATTACTTACCGAGCTAAAACAATTAATGTATTACACTGACTGTCCACTTTAATAGGAACACCCGTATATGTGCAATCAGGTAACCATGTGGCAGCAGCGCACTGTATAAAATCGTGCAATTCATCCCTACGAATGAGCTCTTACAATAGAAACCATAATTTATTCAAATGTTTGCAGAGCTACTGTCACTACTACTGTCAGAGCTGCCGTCAAAGAAAACTAATCAGCACCTTCTGACCGATCAGAATCCAGGATTCAGCAGCACTGTGGTATAAAATGCAATGTTCAGCAGTGACGTTATCGGATGTTTTAGGTCGTCGTTACGCCGCTACAGACAGTAACGCAGGAAAGTGTTGAGTCTCACAATAAGCTTGACGTTTCAGAACGCAACCGATGGTCTGGCTCTAAATCTTTATGCATAAATAATGACACCCATATCTTTTATCGTTGCCATTTTAACTCCAATCGTCTTAATTCGACATTCTGAGACGGTTTCTATTTGAAGCACTACCGAAACACATCACCAAGGGGAGACGGTGAGTAAAATTGACCCCTTTGGATTAAGGAGTAGTCGGGAAGTCCCCCTTCTAGCCATCCAGCCTGAGTTCCTCCGGGTTTAGCGCTAACGGAAACGAGGAGTGACTCTGAGCACTCTGACCTTTCTGGGGAAACATTTGTTCTGTGGCGAACCCTGTGCTGGCCTGGCATGCCGAGTATGGCGCAGAACACGGCTTAGTGTTACATGTGGACGGCTCTGTTGTGATTGATGGGCCTCTGTTTTATTTCGGGAGCTTTGTACCGAGGCCCTGTGTGAAGTACGGGGCTAGATCCGAGCGGGCGGAGGGTGGAAAACCGGTTTAATCAAGCGAGGAGGTTTCAGAGCTGCTGATGGTTGCGGAACGTCAGCAAGCGTGACCTCCGACCTGCCGCTCATCTTCCTTTAGCTCCAGGTTGGAGGAGTTAAAGAAGGGGAAAAACTGATCCTCAGTATCTCCTGCTGTAAAAACAGATGAGGCTCGCCTGACCCGAGTTCAGCTTGTGCAGGAGATGTGGTATAAATCATCGCTGCTTATCTGATCCTATACTCGGAACCACAAAGGTCGTTTTTAACCTTTCCTGGAATAAAGCGTAAACGGTGACCCGCCTCTCGGGGGTTATTACTTCTGTCTTTAGTGGAGGATTTTCTCCTGATATTACTGGACTTAACACATAGTCACGGGGCCAGGGGACATTTTTGGATTTGACGATGATGGTCAGGCCGTCGAGCTTTATTTAGTCCGGCGTGATAAATTAATCTTCCCCACGACCTGTTAGGGGCCATCTCGTCCCTTTCAAATCGCCTTTTAAAATGTAATTCCTTAAAAAGTAAAAGAAACACATACCGCTCAGACGATGTCATTTGGAGAACACGGACGGGAAAATTTGTTTATGCAGACGAAAGGAAAATGTTTTTTGATGAAAAACACCGAAAGTGTCTCTCGAACCACATCAACTGTCCTTCAACTACAAAGGAAGAAGTCGTCGCCCCTCACCAGCTTCTGTCTCCTTTTCTCTGTCTTGAACTTGACGAGAAACCGCCAAGTCCTGTACACTTTCCGACGTCGGAAACTTCAAAGTACCACTTTTTACCTTTGACTGTTACAAAGTGCCGACACTGGAGACTCATTCCTTAAATCTCTGTACAGAAAACCTCGCCATTATCGTGTATATGGTTGTAGGTCGCATGTCACGTCCGCCGTACAAAGCCCTGTGCAAGTTGTTACTACGGAAACCAAATGGCTTTTTGTGTACTATGTGCTCACTACATAGGGAATTATAAACTCTATGTAGATTGGATTGAGAATCAACTCCGTGTATATAGATTTTTATATATATATATATGTATTTATTCATTTGAAGTATTCAGAAAACCCTCGTATATTCAGCCAGGCATTTCACACGCGACCTCTCCGTCTCTCGTTCTCACCTCCAGCGCTCATCGTAAAAGTGTCCTGGGTCTTGAATCGCGCCGTCGGCCTGAATTACAATGGACTTGTCAACGGTGTGACGCGAGGGAGCAACAGGATCTCGGTCAGACTGGTTGAAATTGGTCTAATTGTCTCGAGCGGTGGCTTAATTTTCTAAAGGGCGAGCTGGGTTTTTTTTTTCTGATACTGATACACCTTACCATGAAAGGTGCAAAAGATCTCGTCACGCTGCATGCGCTGGGGTATCTTTCTGTCCTTTTGTCCTCATAAAAGGGTTTATTGGAGGTGAATGAGTGAATAATACGGCGGAGCCGGGTGTGGGTGTGGCACGTGCTTCAGGCCCTGATGGGAACGCAGTATAATAACTTGAGCACGCTGATTGCTTTGGAAGGAGTACGCTTTGGATATGAGACCAAAGACTGAATGTTTTTGATCATTTACACAACAATTAATGTTCTGTTAATCCAAGTGAGGCGGAGTTTAATCCAGGTACAGACCTGACAACGGTTCTGTGTTTCCTGTCAACAAATACACAGATAAATATAATAAATGGAAATATTGCGGTCGCACCTCCTTTGTAGAAGCAAAATCCGTCTGGTGGTATTCCAGGTGAACACGTCCTGTACTGGAAAATGTAGTGAGAAATACTCGTCCTCATCCCTCTTCTGGATTTGCAGGTCTCTTCACATATCTTTTATTTCATCTTTTTATTATTCACTACTTTTTTTTTTTTTTTGGCCTTTGGCTCACGTGCTGGAACTGGACCTGATCTGATTAATATGTTTGTTTTGGGCCGGAGAGTTCATGCATCAGGGGAATGCAGTGCTCTTTTGTGTGATATTTTTATACTGGGCCTTGGGTTCTCCGGTTCTCCGTAACCTTCGGCTCTGGTGTGCCAGTTTGTGATTTCAGGCGGTTGTATTAAATCAGAGAAGGGATTTGCGTGGATATTTGACACCTCGGGTTCCATGAGAGCAGTACTCTGGAATCTGGCTCGTATAACTTTAACTCGGTGTGTGTGTGTGTGTGTGTGTGTGTGTGTGTGTGTGTGTGTGTGTGTGTGTGTGTGTGTGTGTGTGTGTGTGGGATGTTGATCTAGATACGTGACCAAAACCATGCCTATCTCTCTGTGTGTATGTTTAAAACATCCAGTTAACTTCCAGGTGTGTATGTGTGTGTATGTGTGTGTATGTGTGTGTATGTGTGTGTATGTGTGTGTATGTGTGTGTATGTGTGTGTATGTGTGTGTATGTGTGTGTATGTGTGTGTGGGATAGAGAGATGAC
Source organism: Ictalurus punctatus (assembly GCF_001660625.3). Lineage (NCBI taxonomy): Eukaryota > Metazoa > Chordata > Actinopteri > Siluriformes > Ictaluridae > Ictalurus > Ictalurus punctatus. Next base: position 8,741,526 of record NC_030438.2, on the reverse strand, counting down.
AGCAGCAGCTATAGATCACCCCGACAGTTCAGTGTGTCTCTGGCTATTTCAAGCGAGCGACTGTCATCCTCAAAATGCTTTTCAGCAGTCTGCTTTTCAAAACAATCGTCACCAGATACTTTCTTTTACAAGGTATTTCATGGCCCACTGGGGATTAAAATGCCTGCTGGTGTACGGACCTGCGTGGCTCAGAACGAGCGCACGGACGTAACACGCTCACTGGTTTACACGGACGTCAGATGTGGCGCTTAATTTCCTGTCCGTCAAATCCCAAGCTCGCGGATGAGAAAACGACGCTCTTATAGCTAGTTAATGTCACATAATATAATATAGTATATAATATAACGCGTTAGGGCTGGGCAACGTGACGATGTAATGTTTATATGCTGATAAACTGTGTAACGGTTCACTAACAAGTTTTAACTGTAATTCAAATCACAGGTTTATATTAACGCGATCCTTCTATCTAATATGATACATTATCGTTTCTATAGTAATAGCTCAATCCCGGGTGGACGTGTGTAATCGCTGATATGGTGACGTTTTCTTTAAAGAGATCGTTATTTATGGAAGGAGTCTCCAGTGTCAGAGGTGAAGCCGTTTAACTGTTAAGCTTGAAGTTTTACGGCATCTTCAGGACAGTTTTCCTTTCTTATTAACTTCAAGTGAGAGGGGAAACAAGGAGAGGGAGAATAAAGAGAGGGCTGGTGAGAGAACGATTGTTTATAGCTGCTGTAATGTAAGTGAGAACAGGAACTTCAACATTAAATGTGTCTGTATATGGATTAAAAAAAGTATGTGAAATGTATGTTGTTTACTAAGTTTTTGCAGGTTGCTGTGGTATAAGAGTAGTAAAATGCTTGGGGAGTTGAGTGTAAGTGTGTGTGTAAGGTTTGCAGTGTGGGTTTGTTTGAGGGACATTAAACCTTTGTGTGGTTATCGGTCAGTCAGCCAAGAACGGACATGGAATGAAGGCAATCCTACCATCCTGCTGTACATTACAGCCTCTGATTCACTGATCTGTTTAATTACACACTGCGTAAAGACCGGGTCTGCGAGCTGAGCACCATCCTCAACTCTGTCTGAATGGGATACTCGGTGGTGTGAAGGATCTCCCATCAGAACCATCAATCCTAAAAGGGTTCAATTGGAATCAACAACATCCCTGTCTTTCTGTCATTCACTGTGAGTGTGTGCGAGTGTGAGGCCACAGTTGGTACAGGCGTATCTCCAGCTCAGAGGAGTTTCACCCCCAGCCTTGTGGTGTTTAATTAGACTTGGAGCGGTATGTGTTTAAAGATGAGCCCCCCCAACCCCCCCCCCCCCCCCCCCCGGTCATTCCTGAGCCATGGTCAAACGACTTGTCTTTCACCAGCGTTGTCCTTCTGTATCTCAGGCTGTCCCTGCTGTCATAACACACTTGACATGGACGGGGTTCTGGAAAACCCGGTGCACATACCCAAACTCATCACCGTGCACGATTGTCAAAATGACGCGTCTGATTGAACGGGTGCAAGAGAACGAGTAAAGTGCATTTCTGGTGAGGAAGTTTCTTCTAACCATCTCCTCATTCTCAGTGCGGAGTTGGGATGAGTTGTTAAAAAAAAAAAGTTCAGCTCTCTTGCGACCTAATGAGCCTCTCTCAATCTGTGTGTGTGTGTGTGTGTGTGTGTGAGTGTGTGTGTTTTGCGGGTGACCTTGGCTGTATTTGCTAATGCGCCGGGCTGTTCTGTAATTACTCAAATGTGACCCCTTGCTTCCCCCCGTGAGGCATTTGGCACCTCATAAAGCGTGCTTAAGGCTGCTCCAGTTTCAAGGAGTGGAACCCGTACGCTCTGAAATAGCACCGTCCTTGTCCATGACGAGGATGCGGATGTGTGTGTGTGTGTGTGTGTGTGTATGTGTGTGTTAAGCATGGCTGGCGGCGGCTTGTTCGATTGCTGTTGACAGGCTTCAGTACGACACCCCCCTCTTTCTGCTCCGTCCGGCTTTAGATTATTGCCCCCGTCTCCACCTGTCAGAGTCCCTCTCGTGTAGAGGTCACCCCTCACGCCGAAATCCACGGCTCCTTAAATAGTGACGGGCATCTGGAGTTGTTTTGTCGTTACGCACTCAAACGCCGAATAAAACGATTGCTGTGGCTTATTTTCCCTTCAGAAGGTGTCGAATCATTTCCTAATAATCTAGCTAGCTAATCTCATTCTAATACCGTATCGTTTCTATGGTAACAGCTCAGCCTCGGCGACTCGTACAGTACGGCTGACGCGCCATGTAAAAGTAATCGTTGTTCCGGTGAAGTTTATTGAGCATATATGGAAGGAGTCTCCAGTGTCAGCGGTAAAGCTGTAAGTTTTCCGATATCTTCAAGAGTTGACTTTTTTGTAATTAACTTGATACGACCGCAACGTTAAACGCAACTAAAAATGCATAAAATGTATGACCGCATACTTAATCGTTTAAAAATCTGTTGGCAAATTGCTGCGGTATATAAAAATAAAAACACTTGACGACGTGCCGTTAGAGGAAAACTGGTGGGGGGGTCGGTGGGGGTTGGTAGCGGGGGGCAGGTAAACAGTAACTCTCCTCCATCACATCGTCCCATCGCAGATTATTTTCCTGTAACAGCGCGACACACTGTTTTTACTCCAATTATTTACATAACAGAACCGAGTTAATCATAGTAGGTGTGTATATATAAAATAACCGTAACGGCTATGCCAATTTGAACTCATGCATAAAGTATTGGTGCCCCCGTCGAAAGGATGCGCGTTTGATAAAGTCCACATGTATGAATTTTAAGTGCTGTTCAACTAAAAGAAACTCGTGCCTGTCACTACGCTCAAAAAATAATTATTTCTGCACTGTCTCTCTCATTTGAGCATTTTTTTATTCTATTCTCTCTTTCTTCTGTTCTCTCTCTTAGTTTTTTTTTGTTCCATGACAGCTGCAGCTGATGTAGGTCCCAATCTACAGCTGGACCCCCCCCCCCCCCCCCCCCCCCCACTCTTTTTCTTTCCTCCCTCCTGTTCTTTTTTCTTTTTTTCTTTTTTTTTTTTTTCTTTCTCTCCTCCCCGACACCCCCCCCCCCCCCTTTCTCTGTCTCTCTCTGCGGCATGCTCACTCTCTCCGTTATGCAGGCCACCGGTGATTAAGGCCATTAGGCGTTATTATGACTCGGCTGGTGTGTGGGTTTGGAGCCCCATTTCAGTGCGGTTAATAGCCCTCTTAGCCAATTATCCTCCATTTAAAAGCAAATCACCGAGGCTTTTTCTTTTCCCTATTGCTAAGTGTTGAATTACTGAATAGATTTCCTAATTAAATTCTTTGTGTGTTTGGCGTGTCACTATGCCTGCTGTCGAGCGAGTGTCCGTAATGCATGACACTTTCACAGTATTGTCTGTTTAACACTCATTTTCCCGTGTGTGCGTGTGTGTGTGTGTGTATATGTATGTATGTATGTATGTATGTATGTATATGTGTGTGTGTGTGTATATATATATATATATATATATATATATATATATATATATATATATATATATATATATATATATATATATGTATGTGTATGTATGTGTGTGTGTGTGTGTGTGTGTGTGTATTAGTTATAACATGTAGATATTTTAAGTGTGTGTGTTTTGTGAGAGATCTTGATATATTTATTGTTCCTTTTCAGATCCTAATGCACACCAAAGACATGGTTCAGAAGGTGAGTTGAGAAGATGCTCTGTGATTGACGCTTGTTAAATAACGCGCTCATGGCCGTCAGCTCTGAGCGTAAACGTATTGACGTGTTGACTGTGTTCCTGCGCAGATGAATCTGGATGTGATTTACGGAGACACCGATTCCATCATGATCAACACCAACAGCTCCAACCTGGACGAGGTCTTCAAACTGGGCAACAAGGTAGCTGGAGAACCTCATAACCATGGTGATGTGTATTCATTTCAGGTGTGTGTGTGTTCCCACCCAGTATCCACCGCCACCCCAACCAGTATAAGAGTCAGCACTCATGGAAAATAAAT